>NC_059385.1:34450000-34750000 GCF_019703515.2 Myxocyprinus asiaticus
CGAGCCATGGGCTGTTCTCACTGCTACCATCAGGTAGGCGGTATCGCAGCATCAGGACACGCACCAGCCGACTCCATGATAGCTTCTTCCCCCAAGCAATCAGACTTCTGAACTCTTGATCTCCCACGATCAAAATACATCATCCCTGCACTTTATTACTCTTTTATCTCACACCGGACTGTCATAAATTATATTACTGTCATTATATTATGTCTCTCTTAACAACTGACTATCAACCGACAGCCTGAATGTCAATACAGTACAATACTGTACATTCTATATATATACTTTTTTCATATATATTTTAATTTTTATTGAATAATGTGTATCTATATAGTATCTATATAGTAAAAAACAAAAAAAAAAAAAAAAAAAAAACAGCATATTGTATACTGTGCAATGTATGTTATTATTGTATATTGTTGAGTGTAATTGTGTATAACAGATGTTTAAATTGTGTTGTGTTAATTTGATGTTTTAAGTTGTGTAATTATGTATAACAGATGTTTAAATTGTGCTGTGTTAATTTGATGTTTTAAGTCGAGTTTAATTATGTATAACAGATGTTTAAATTGTGCTGTGTTAATTTGATGTTTTAAGTCGAGTTTAATTATGTATAACAGATGTTTAAATTGTGTTGTGTTAATTTGATGTTTATTGTAGATTGGCGTATGTCTCATCACTGTCACGACTGCTATGTTGATCGGAACTGCACCCAAGAATTTCACACACCATTGCACTTGTGTATATGGCTGTGTGACAATAAAGTGATTTGATTTGATTTGATTTAGTAACCATGGTTTTACTATAGTAATATTGTTGTAGCCATGACTGAAGTAACAATGATCCTGTCACCATTGTTTTCTTGGCAAAAATCACAGTTTTGATACAATTAACCATTGTTTTAAAACAGTAATACTGTAATTTCCATATAGTAACCTTTATTTTATTATAGTATTGCAAACATGACAGTAACCATGTTAGTTATGTGTAAGGGTTTTTGGGATAAAGGAGGAGGCGAGAAGCAAGGTTTCCCAGTTCAGGTGGGTGCTTTAATTTATCCAGTTTTAAAGTTTTTACAGCTTTGCAGGAACACTTGTTGACTTTAGCTACACTTGTTGACTTTAGCTACACACAACTTCACAGTAACTATCATGCTAGAATTGCGTTTCTTATGCCGGTCTCTCTCTCTCTCTCTACTGGCGGTGTGGTTCCTTTTATGCCGCTCTCCCCATGCTCACTGAAATTAGAGACAGGTGTTAGACATAATTTAGCTCAGGTGTAAGCGCCCTTACCGCTTTCTCTCTCTCCAGAGAGATGCTTGACCATGCCCCCGCTACCACATATCTCCACCGCCCGACTCAGGCCGGGGCGGCGTCCGGCCTGCCTACCACTCCCCCCCCATTCCTGGAAAGGAAGTCGGCGACAGCCATCTGCGCCCCTGGTCTGTGGACCACCTTGAACTTAAACGGCTGAAGAGCCAGATACCAACGGGTGATCCGGGCATTGGTATCTTTCATGCGGTGGAGCAACTGGAGTGGGGCGTGATCGGAACAGAGGGTGAAGGCCCGCCCCAACAGGTAGTATCGGAGAGTGAGGACCACCCACTTGATGGCGAGACACTCCTTTTCTACGGTGCTGTACTTAGTTTCCCTCAAGGAGAGCTTACGGCTAATGTACAGAACCGGGCGCTCCCCCCCCCCCCAACCACCTTCGAGAGTACGGCCCCCAGCCCCCTGTCTGAAGCATCTGTCTGTAAAACAAAAGGGAGAGAGAAGTCAGGTGAATGTAAAAGCGGCCCCCCGCAAAGTGCAGCTTTAACTTGCGTAAACGCCCGCTGACACTGCTCCGTCCACTGGACCGGGTCTGGAGCTCCCTTTTTAGTGAGATCAGTCAGTGGGCTGGTGACGTCCGAATAATTAGGCACGAACCTTCTATAATAGCCAGCCAGCCCCAGGAACTGTCTCACCCCCTTTTTGGTCTTGGGTCTCGGGCAGGTCACAATCGCCCCTGTCTTGTCAATTTGGGGACGCACCTGCCCGTGGCCCAAGTGGAACCCCAGATACCGTACCTCCACCTGTCCAATCGCGCACTTCTTCGGGTTCGCTGCGAGTCCCACTCGGTGCAGCGATCTCAGAACCGCCCTCAGATGTTGCATGAGCCGCTGCCAATCATTACTATAAATGATGATGTCATCTAAACAGGCAGTGGAGTAAGCTGAATGCGGTCTGAGGAGTCGGTCCATGATACGCTGAAACGTAGCCACGGCTCCAAACAAACCAAACGGAAGTGTCACAAATTGGTGTAATCCAAACAGTGTGGAGGAGGTGGTTTTTTTCACGGGCGATTGGTGTCAAGGGGATCTGCCAATAACCCTTCGTCAAATCTAATATTGAATAAAATCAAGCAGTGCCCAACCGATCGAGCAACTCATCAACGCGAGGCATTGGATACGCATCAAATTTAGACACCGCGTTGACTTTCCTATAATCCACAAAGAATCGTACAGACCCGCCGTCTCTTAGGCACTAGAACAACTGAGCTGGACCAATCACTGTGGGATTCTTCTATTACCCACATATCGAGCATTGCATCCAATTCTTCCCGAACGATTTTCTTCTTGTGTTCGGGTAATCGATAGGGGCGGCTACGTACTACGACCCCCGGCTCGGTCTCGATGTGGTGATGGATGAGGTTTGTACGTCCCGGTAGAGGGGAGAACACATCCGCAAACTCCTGTTGCAACCTAGAAACCTCCACGTGTTGACTCGGTGAGAAGCGGTCTCCGCAAGTGATCGGGGTGAACTGTTTATGTTTTGAACTCACCTCCGGTCCGAGCTCCGCCTTCTCGGGAACTACCATAGCCAACATCACGGGGACCGCCTCCCTCCACAATTTCAGGAGATTGAGGTGGTATATTTGACGTGCGCCCCCTCTATCAGTTCGTTTAACCTCATAATCGAGATCTCCCACTCGTCGTGTGACCTCAAAGGGTCCTTGCCACTTGGCGAGTAATTTAGAGCTCGATGTGGGAAGCAATACAAACACTTTATCTCCCGGTGCAAATTCCCTTAGCTGAGTTCCCGTCATACAGTCAGCGCTGTCGTTCTTGAGCTTGGAGCAAATTCTCCTGTGTTAGCTGCCCCAAAGTGTGGAGTTTTGCTCTAAGATCAAGAACTTATTGAATTTCACTTTTACTGTTTGAAGGTCCCTCTTCCCAGGCCTCTCGCAATACATCAAGCACACCGCGTGGGCGTCGCCCATACAGCAGCTCGAATGGGGAGAAGCCAGTGGAGGCTTGCGGGACCTCTCGTACTGCAAATAACAGGGGGTCGAGCCATTTATCCCAATTTCTAGCATCGTCGTGCACGAACTTACGAATCATGTTTTTGAGGGTTTTATTAAATCGTTCCACCAGGCCATCCGTTTGAAGTTGGAGAGCTCCGACTGCCCGTTTGCCTTCGCCCAACAGCTCCGTGACGCCTGCCGAAGATGCCCACACTTGCGTCAGCGGGCGCCCCCCCCTGAGGGGGAGAGCAGCGGGGCATCGGGATAGGGGAATGTGTCGCCTCCCACACCTGGGGAACTGGTCTCAGGGGCTGAAGTCCTCCTCGTCTGCGTGGGGCAGGAACAGGACCTGGAGAGCAGAACGAGAGGAGAAAGGGGAGGGGGATGAGACAGAGGGAGGAGAGAGAGTGTAGGAGGGCTCTTCCGCCCTCCGGATCGCCGCCATGTGGTCCTCCGCAAGCCGGACGGCTTCCTCCAGCGACGCCGGGCGGTGGCACTGGACCCACTCCACCGTCCCTTTTGGCAGACAATGTATTAATTGTTCCAGTACCACCTGGTCGATGATCCCGTCGACGTTGCGGCCCCCCACTAGCAACCATCTTCGGCAGGCATCACGGAGCCGTTGGGCGAAGGCAAACGGGCAGTCGGAGCTCTCCAACTTCAAGCTCTGGAAGAGTTGACGACTTTCCTCCGGACTCCGACCAACCCGTTGCAGGATGGCTTTCTTTAAATCTCTGTAGGCCAGGAGACTCGTCGCTAGCAGTTGTTGAGCTGGGCTTCCCCGGACAACAGTGGGATAAGTCGGGCCGCCCATTGGCCGAGCGGCCAGCCCCAGATCTCGGCGGTTCGTTCAAACAAATCCAGGAAGGCCTCGGGGTCGTCCACCGTCCCCATTTTCTGTAACGCGGGAGGGGGTAACGGCGTGTGAGTGTCCGGGGTCGCGGCTGGGGACGCCTCCTGGCTGAGGAGGCTCCAGATCGCCTGCCGGTCCTCGGCTTGAGCGCGTAGGAGCTCGACAAACCGGCGATCTTGATCTTGTCGGAGCTCAAGAAGTGTTTGCTGGTGGCTCCGATGTAGGCCAGCGAGGGCTTGGAGGATCTCCACCAACTGGGAGGACTCTACGGGGCGACTTCCATCCATCTTCAACCAAACTTAATTCATGGGTTTCGGCACCAGTGTAAGGGTTTTTGGGATAAAGGAGGAGGTGAGAAGCGAGGTTTCCCAGTTCAGGTGGGTGCTTTAATTTATCCAGTTTTATAAGTTTTTACAGCTTTGCAGGAACACTTGTTGACTTTAGCTACACACAACTTCACAGTAACTTTCGTGCTAGAATTGCGTTTCTTATGCCGGTCTCTCCCTCTCTCTCTACTGGTGGTGTGGCTCCTTTTATGCCGCTCTCACCGTGCTCACTGAAATCAGAGACAGGTGTTAGACATAATTTAGCTCAGGTGTAAGCGCCCTTACCGCTTTCTCTCTCACCGGAGAGATGCTTGACCACGCCCCCGCTACCACACTATGATTTTACTACAAATACAATGTTTAAACAATGGTTACTGTAGTAAAACCATGGTAATTTGTAGTGATGTCAAATCTCTTTGTGTCTGTTACCAAATAGAATTTTTGTACTTTTATTTTTTTTTCCCTTAACATAACAAATACTGAACCGTACCGAAACCGTGACTCTAAAACCGTGATACAAACCAAACCTTGAGAAATTTGAACCGTTACACCCCTACTAAATATCTACATTTCAATAATGACATTCACGTTCATATATATATAACAGGTATAAAAGTATATTTTGCATACCTGTATTTCTCATATGTAGAATTACACTGTGCATATATTTGTATATACAGTATATGTTTATATATGTATATGTAACAGGTAGGAAAGTATATTCTACACACACAAATGTATTTCTCATTTGTAGAATTACACAAAATGTTTAATGTGTACCTGATGTGCCTGTCTGTGTGTCTCTGTCCCTTTAATTTTCTGACTGCAGTTGTGTACTCATCACAATAATTTGGGGCAATAATTTCTCTTAGCTCCTCCTCCTCCTTTTCAGTGTTGTTGCTGAATGGGAGAGGTAGGTTCACGTTTAGCTCTAATTAATTTTAGCTTTGCTTTGCTTACATGTATTTTTTCTTTAATTCATATTTATATCATATTATTTATCCCATATGTTTGATTATTTTCTTGTTTTAACTTGTTAACAGCTATATTTCATTTTCTGTCTCCAATGAACTTTGAAACACTTGCTCAGTATATTACACATCATTTTTATTTGAGAAAAGATACAAAAGGGCAAATTCACACAATTTAAGACTGGTTTTATTTTATTTTTGTCAGGTATGTTGTTGCTTTGTTTGTCGTTTTCATTGCTAAATTATATAATTATTTAAATGTCTCTCATCTCTGCCCCTTCTGTCATTGTGTTTGGATGGGAAAAAAGTTACAAGGGCATTTTTATTTTTATCAGAATAAATCACAAGTCGACACAACCACAGATGTCCAGTGTCAACATAATTCCATCATAACACGCAATGCAGTCTACAGAGTTTTATAGATAGCTAGACAGACAGACATGTGGATAGACGGATGGATGGGTGGGTGGACCATCATGCTGTGCAGCATCTCACCTGTTGTAATGAAGTAATACTGTGAGTCTCCAAAGATGCCGACGGTCCCAGGACCCAGAGAGACAGACAGGATATTGATCATTGAGAATGCACCACTCATGATCCCAAAGCCCAGTCCAGCTACTGCATGCGCACGCACACACACACACACACACACACCAGTCTCTGATAAAACCTGCTAAAGGTTCTTTACCATGTGCATGTGTCAGAAAGCATAAGTAAAATGCTGCTCTTGAATCTGTAACATGAAAAAATGACTTAAATGATGACTGTACCACAAAAGATCAAATGAACCCAGATTACCGTAAGCCATCTGCCGGACTGAAATGGCTGAACTGTCATCATCACTAATGGCTGCCAGACCATCGTTGGCCTTCCTGATTATTCAAAAGTTAAAAAGACTTAGTTTCACAGAAACAAGTCTCCCTGTAACAACTGACTGCAATGCATCTGTATGACTATGCATTAACAAAAGAAAAAGAGATTCAACAACATGGACACATGAACATTACTGTACAGTTGCAACTATAGACCCTTGACAACAAATATGAGGGACAATTATTGGGCTATTATATCAGAATGACTTAATCATTTACAGTATGATTCAACAAGTTCAAAATCTGTATTATTAACTTTTCTAATGGAAACTAGCCAGCACACTTGTGGTGCTGGTCATCTTTTGCATTTTTTTTAAGTCACTGAGGATTTCATATTCAAATATGGCCATAACATTTTCTAATAACCTTTTCTTCAGCCCATAAGATAATATTGTTTTTATCATTTATTTCATCCTGTGATGAGGTCATTATTGTTACTGAAATTATACCTGAGCAATCTATAATATGCGAAGCGAAACACCTCCTGAATTAAGACCGAAAAGAAAACTCCAAAAATCAGAAGCCCCCTCTGAAGTGTCCCATTTTCTGCATTACTGGCCTTAACGCTGATGAACCACACTAGAGAAGACAACAGCAGAGACAGCAGCCAGAAAAATGCCCTGAAACAAACACAAGTGCACCATCTTCAGAAACCAACAAGACACCAGTTCCCTTTTGATTTCGGTCACTTACATTGCGTTGCTGACGCTTATGGGAAAAACTCCTTTTCTCTGATTTCTGAACTCCTATTGGATCATGCCAATTCAGATGCAACTGAACTGTGCCAATGGCGTTCGTGCTCGCTCAGCCAATTGCATTGAGCACGCGGCGCTCAGCTTTCTATATAAGCGGGTGGCATAACGGCATCAGTCAGAATTTATCTCCTTCACTCCTGGATTTCACCGTCAAATCGCACTTACCTGCAGTTGACGGCGCTTCCCTTCCTGAAGACGACCGTTCCCCTGCCATGCTCCAGTGAGATGTGGGAAAACTGTTCCCATGTCTGATGGCCACAAGAGCTGTGTGTTCTGTCTGGGCCGCGGCCACGCAGAAGCAGCATTGTTCGAGGCTGAATGCCCACACTGCGAGGCAATGTGCCTCAAAACGCTCCGTGCCTGGATATCGCTATTTAAGTGCAATGACCCAACTGCTCTCGCTCCGTTGCCTCCCCCGTCCCTCGAGGACCTGGGGAACAACGATGCTCAAGGCGAATATGGAGCAAACGGATTGTAAGGCTGTACTGCCGGCTCAGGTCCTGCATGCACCCACACCCCCACATTCTTCTTCCCCCGTCCTGTTCACTAAAAGTCTTCGCCCGCCCGATGGCGCTTCCGCCCTCGTGCAGTTCCGCAGCGGTGAATATGGAGAAGAGAATGACGATGCAGTATCACTCACGGCTTCAGACACTCACCTCGTCCACGGAGGATGCTGCATCTCCCCCCAAGAGGCGGAGACCGCTCTTTTACGGCGAATGCGGAGCTTGTCCGCATTCTCACTAAGGCTATAGACGAGCTGTAGTTCGAATAGTCACCTCCATTAGAGCCAACTCGTTCTCGGCTGGACGAGTGGTTTTTGCCGGGCTGCCAAACTAAGACCGCCCCGCATAGACCTGGCCCATTTTTCCCCGACGTCCACGCTGAACTCTCCAAATCGTGGAATTCACCATACTCGGCGAGGCTGCACCTCTCCAATACAGCAGCTTTCACATCCGTCGACCACGGAGACCAAATGGGATATGGCTCACTTCCCCCCGCTGAACAGGCGGGAGCAGCCCACTTATGTCCCTCGACTCAAACTGGCCTGAGATCCCGCCCACTGCTCCCGTCTAAGCCATGCAGTTTTACTTTGACACTAGCAGGATGCACCCATAATACAGCTGGGCAAGCTGGTGCTGCCTTGCACACGATGGTAGTGCTCCAGGTCTACCAGGCCAAAATTCCCGTCTTGCCGGTAGTGCAAAAAGAGAAAAATACACTCACAGAAAAAGAGCTATGTTCCTCTTCACATGCCCACACACATCCCACAAACCGTCAGCCCTGCCCCTGGGCCGGGCGCCGTGTTAAGCTCTTCAGTGATCTCACTATCCCCGCTGTCCAAGCAAATAAAAGAATCCCTTCCCAGCATATCAAATTGGGTGTTAACAACTCTAAAGCATGGTTACACACTTCAGTTTGTGAGACGGCCGCCGTGCTTCAATGGCGTGATGCAGTCCACAATGTCATCTCAAAATGCTCACATTCTGCATGCAGAAATCGACAGCCTGCTAGCAGTACAGGCAATAGAACCTGTCGAGCTCAGCGAGCGTCAAAAGGGCCTTTACAGCCGTTATTTTCTTGTCCCGAAGAAAGATGGCGGGTTGCGTCCAATTCTGGACTTAAGGCTTCTGAATCGCGCACTGTCAAATCGCCCATTCAAAATGTTGACATAAAAGCAGATCATAGCACACCATCCGTCAGAATGACTGGTTTGTCTCAATAGATCTGAAAGATGCCTATTTTCATATCCCGATCGTTCCTCATCACAGACGCTTCTTGACGTTCACATTCGAGGAGACGGCATATCAATTCACAGTCCTGCCGTTCAGCCTTTTCCTCGCTATGCGCACAGTCACGAATTGTGTGGATGCAGCTTTAGCCCCTCTGAATGCGGAGGGGCTGCGCATACTTAATTACCTAGACGACTGGCTCATTTTAGCACAGTCAGAGACTGTGGCGTACTCGCACAGGGACAGGTTGCTCATGCATTTGAATACACTTGGCCTACGGGTCAATGTGAGGAAGAGCTCATTAATTCCCAGCCAGGAAATATCCTTCCTGGGGTTGCGTTTTAACTCTGTAACAATGCGCACTTCGCTCTCGGCCGAGAGAATACACTCGATATGCAACACGGCAGCGAGTTTCAAATTGGGCAGGGCTCTGCCTCTGAAATGCTTTCAGAAACTCCTTGGGCTTATGGCAGCAGCGGTCACTCCCCTTGGTCTGTTACACATGAGACCTCTGCAATGCTGGCTCAACCGCCAAGTTCCTCAACGGGCATGGCGCTACGGGCACTATCGCGTTGTAGTCGCCAACCACTGTCTCTCTGCGATAGCACCATGGACAGCTCTGTGGTTTTACCGGCATGGGGTCACCTTAGGTCAGGTTTCCAGACGCAAAGTAGTTACTGCAGATGTGTCCAACACGGGCATTATGTGACGGCCCCCCGGCATTCGGGGAATGGACGAATGTAAAACAGACCTGGCACATCAAACGCTTGGAGATGTTGCTGGTTATTTTAGCCCTAAAAGCATTCGAGTCAGAGGTGACGGGGCATCATATTCTGATTCGCACCGACAACAAGTCGGTAGTGGCATACATCAATCACCAGGGCTGTGTGCGATCTCCAGCAATGATGACACTCGTGTGACAGCTCTTCAAATGGAGCGGCGAGTGTCTCCTGTTGTTACAGGCAACCCATGTGCCTGGAGCCCTGAATTTCAGAGCACACATGCTCTCTCGACAGGAAGTGATTGCAGGGGAGTGGAAACTCCACCCCCTGATGGTCACGGAGATCTGGAACAGGTTTGGGAGGGCGACGATAGATCTATTTGCCTCCCAGGAGACCTCTCATTGTTCCCTGTGGTATTCCATGACAGGACAGGCCCCGTTGGGGGTGGATGCGTTAGCTCACAAATGGCCAACAGGTCAAAAGTATGCATTCCCCCTGCTGCACCTCATTCCTCCACTCCTCTCCAAAATCAGGGAGGAAATGGAAACAGTACTACTGATCGCGCCAAGGTGGCCGAATCAACTGTGATTTCCAGAAATAATGGAGCTCCATTATGCACATCCGTGGGAAATCCCACTAAGATGGGACCTTTTTTCTCTGGCTCGCGGCTTGATTTGCCATCCGCAGCCAGGGTTATGGAATCTACATGCGTGGCCATTGAGCGGGTCGCGTCGGATGACGAAGACCTCTCACAGGCAACGAAGAATACAATTTTGCACACTAGAGCCCCATCTACGAGATGGCTCTATGCCTACAAATGGAATGTGTTTGTGAAATGGTGCAAAACACGACATTATGATCCCGTTAATTGCCCTATTTCTGTCATTTTGGAATTTTTACAGGAGTGCTTAGATGCAGGTCTTACTCCATCTACACTAAAAGTATATGTAGCCACTATTTTGGCAAATCATGCAGCTGTAGGGGGCATGCCAGTAGGTAGACGCTGTTTCGTGGTCAGCTTTCCGAGAGGCGCGAGGCGACTGAATCCTCCACACCCAGCCACAATCCCTACATGGGACCTGGCCTTGGTGCTGAATGCGCTGACTAAAGCCCCCTTTGAACCGATCGAGACTATCGATCTGCGTTCTCTTTCCTTTAAAACAGCTCTCTTACTCGCCCTGGTGTCCGTTAAGAGGGTGAGTGATCTGCAGGCGTTTTCAACGCACAGCAGCTGCTGTTTGGAATTCGGTCCGAGCAAATCTAGAGCCACGCTGAGACCGGAAAAAGGTTATATTCCCAAAGTGCTCTCTACCCCCTTTAAGACACAGGTAGTCACTTTACAAGCCCTTCCATTCGGAAGAGCAACACTCCATGCATACGCTCTGTCCAGTCAGAGCGCTGCACACCTATGTGTCCCGCACGAGCCAATTCAGACAAACGGACCAGCTTTTTGTCTGATTCGGAGGTCGCTTGAAAGGCATGCTAGTCTCAAAGCAGAGACTGTCACATTGGATTGTCGACGCTATAACACTGGCGTACAAATCTCAGGGAACCCAATGCCCTATTGGCATTAAGATCACTCAACGAGAGGTCTGGCCACCTCTTGGGTGTGGGAAAATGGTGTTTCCATACAAGAAATCTGCCTGGTGGCAGGTTGGGCTTCACTCAGCACCTTTGCACAATTTTACAACCTTGACGTGCATTCGGTGGCTTCACAGATATTGTCTGTGCAGCAGCATTAATTCATTGTGTTCTAAGGTCCGCTTCGAGAACTCGATGAATTCACTTCGCTCACGGATCACACGCGCCTGTGCTCTCCAAGGTCCGCTAAGCGTTTTCTATTCAACAATGCAATACTCAGCCCTTCATGTTAAGCGCCGTCATACTTCGTATATACTGCCTAATTACACTACATGCAATATCTCTTATCTCTCAGCTGTGCTTTAGAAATTTGAATGTAAAGCGGTGCCACACTCGGGCCATACCGCTTGAAGGTATATTTACTATGTTTCCCACACAAATACATTAATATACTTGTATCTCGGTCATGCCTTAGACACTCATTCTCTTTTTAAAAGATAGATGTGCGCTGTGTTTCCCTTAGTGGAACTCAGCTGTTTCACTACCGGACTGTGCACCTGGCTGTGCTCTACTAGGTCCGCTTGGAGGTTTCAAACTCACTTGATTCTATCGAACCCCGGTCCATGTGCGTTCATCGTCATCACAAACACGCATGGAGAACACAACGCGACTCATCATACTTTTTGTTTTTTTGGTGCCATTATGCATAGCAGAGTGAATGACAACTGCGTATATGTGCGCTTCATGGCGTAACTCATCAGATGTCCAGGGAAAGGTGGCTTGCTGCTGCTCGCAAACGGCGTTTTTTGAGGAGACAGCTGATTGCAAGGAATTAATTTGCATCTTTGTTTACACTGCACGCTTACGCTCGTGTCCAAGGTAAAGTTATCACCACTGTCATCTCCTATTATACCCTATATTTATAACCTATAATAGTATTTATATATTGTATTTATAAGGTGTACAGATAGATAGACAGACAGACAGACAGCATTTATAATGTTGATTGTACTTGTATGTCATTGTGGTGTCATTACTTTTTTGGGACTTTCAGGAATGTGTGGATCCTCGTGTGTTGTCAAAACTAATGATGTCATCATCAACTAAAACTCATGCGCAGGTTACTTTACTTCCTGAACGAGTGCGCACCCGAGTCCGAGTTGCTTTCACATTCACGCGAATCGCGCTACAGTTCCATTGCAACCGAACTTAGACCACCTCCTACAGGTAGTCTCGGGTTAGGTACCACGGTGCGCTCCCCGGTCCGCATGACAGCTTTCACATTACCAATTTTTCACGCAAACCGTGCTCTGTTTCGAACTAAACTGCCAGTGTGAAAGCACCCTTAAAGGCAAAGCATCCCGCTACTGAGCGATGTGGATGTGCTTGTTACCTCGCCCCCTTAGAACTGTCAGGGCAAGGTTGATTTCTTATATGCTTCCTATAAGCTAAGCGTTGTATCTCTACGACACAATCTCACGTCCTGCCCCTTCTATACACTCAATTATTATGCATTACATGTCCTTCGTCCAGTACCGTGGCATGATCATACACGTTCCCATAAGCGTCAGCGACCCGATGTAAGTGACCGAAATCGAAAGAGAACGCCTCCGGTTGCGTATGTAACCTCGGTTCCCTGAGACGTAGGGAACGAGACATCACGTAGCTAGCCATGCTACCGGACATCACTATCAGGCGGCTCAGCCGCCGCCTTCAGTCGATAAATTCTGACTGATGCCATTATGCCACCCGCTTATATAAAAAGCTGAGCGCCGCGCGCGCTCAATGTCATTGGCTGAGTGGCCACGAATGCCATTGGCTCAATTCAGTTGCATCTGAATTGCCGTGATCCAATAGTATTTCAGAAATCGGAGAAAAAGTTTTTCCCATAAGCGTCAGCGACGCGATGTCTCTTTCCCTACATCTCAGGGAACTAAGGTTACATACGTAACCGGAAACATTTTCAGTCTCTAACGTTAGTTCCATTCTCCAATGTTTTATCAGTCAAAAGGGTTGGTTAATGTCATGATATGAACAATTTAAAAGTTTCTACATTAAAATCTAACCCTAGTGACACTCACATATTTGGGTCAGTCTATGTCATATTAGATAGTGCTGCACACACACTTCATAGCTTGAGACCTAAAAATAAGGTTTGTAAAACTTTTCTTGTGGATTCTAAAAATTTTTTGCCATGGAAATAATTTCAGGGGGCTGAAAAAATATGGAAGGGTCCATGACAAATAAGAGTTGGCAAGATGTGCAATTCAAAAATCTTTTAAAAACTTGTTTTAAAAGCATGCATAAGGTTTGTTCAAATGTACATTTTGTATTCGTGTTGGTTTCATGTAATTTGAAATGACATTTGCACCATTTTTTACAAAAGGTAACACTGAATGCGCCTGAAAACGTCAAGCGGTGTAACCACAAAAGAATGAGAAATATTACACATTTTATCCACCTAGAGTGTATGTAAGTGTACTCATCAAAATAATTACATCATTTTAAAATATCATATGAAAACAGATTTTATTAGAATTATCTCTAAATTTTAATTGTATGCGTTTTTGCAATATTGAGCGGGACATATGCTGAAAGCACCACTGTTTTCTAAATAATCTTTGACAAATTATGTAAAAATAAAAAATAAACGTTATTACTCTGCAATAGAAGAGTACATTTTATTCCACATTAATTTTCCTGTATATTATCATATTTTTATGAAACATACTGGTTACGCCAATTGACACAATCCAGTTACACCCCCTGACCATATTGCTTCTACAGTCAAAGGCCATTGTTTGTTGAAGAAATTGACACTGAAAATCAAGCATGAAAGTCAACAAGGTGAAGTAAACTCTGTGTTTTATTTTATTTCAATGAAGGAAAAACATCTGACAACAACAAATCAGAGTAAAAACATGTTTTCAAAAATTGTGCGTGTGTGTGAGAGAGAGGGAATCATATGTGATTAGGGCCGTGCGTGTGCTTTTAAATGCTTCCAGTCCTCCATCATAAGTTTTGAATGACGTGAGTTCAAAGGTTCTGGCTCAGAGATAATGTGCAGCACATCAGACTCATAAAAGAATAGGAGGTCAGGTTGATGAGGCCAGGTGTGCGCAAAACTTATTTTTTCCATGGTAAGGGTGACCTTTGCATGGAATTGCCCTCTATTATATTGTATTAATTGTGAAATTGCAGAAATTCAATGAATTGTATTTTATACATGTACATTTTTATCTTTGAGTAACATTTCTCCTATCACTGAATTGTTGAAGTTTGAGGTATTTTAAAGCTAATATATCAAAGTGTCAAAGTAGTATTTACTTAATGTATATTTATGTAAATATTGTGTAACATTTTAACTTTAATCAGCATCATAAAAAACGGATATTTGTCAAAATTGGCCTCTAACAGACAGGCTTGTAATAGGAGTCAAATGGTGTAACCGGTTACACCATTTGATAGGCATTATCATGGACACAAGCACATGGCCTTGGTGTGAATATTTCAAACATAATTTTTTTACGTAAATAGCCTACTCATTTTTTAAATTATGGTGAATGATCAATGTTTTACTGGGGTCATACCATTTGACACAAGCATACCTGACCATACCCTAAACATATCAAATTATCTAGAATATTTTAAAGAGTTACTAAACTTTTTATGCAGCAGTTAGGGTCATCAGGGGTCTTTCTCTGTGATATCATTTCCTGTCACATGGTCTTCTTGCACACAAAATGGCTCCTCGAATGGTGGTTACACCAACTTGACACTTCAGGAAACTTGACTTGACTGACAGGATCCCCCAAATTAATTGTAATTTTCAGAACAATGGTGTTCCATTACTTTTATATACTATTAAATAGTTCTAATGTAAGATTATGCCAAACTAGCTGGTGGGGTGTTTTATTAAGAATTTCACCTTTTTTAATTAAGTTTAATTATTTGGTACAAAGTTTTTACAGTTACACCACTTTGACATTTTTGCCATCATCCCCCAAATATTCTCTCAAATGTAAGTAATTTGTACATTTTCAAATTTTAACCCTTTTAAATTTAACTAAACCATATGGACACACAAAAAAAACTTCCATCACATCATTGACCAGAAAACGTTAAAATCTACATCAAATATTTACAGACCTTAATTTTAGGTCCCACATAACACAAAGTATTAACAAAATCTGAGATGATAAGAAACACACTTTAATTCTGTCAGATTTTTATATGGGCTCACCGATTCACTTAAAGACATTCTAATAATTTATTTGAGCTATTTGAATGTATAGATTTCCATATATATTCATAATTAAATGTTCATTAACTATTGATCTGTTAGGCATTTCAAGTTTATTAATGGCTAATTAATGAACGTTGTCATAACCATATTCATGTATCAGGGTACTGTTTTGTTTGTGGTATTATGTATTAGACTGTGCATCAAGCATTTGACGATGAAAGTGAAATAGAATCACATGACTCACCCTGCTATCAGAATGATGACTCTCAATGGATTTTTGGCGATAGTGAAGACAAACAGGGCGAAAGCTGGACCAAACGCGATGAAAGCACAGCCAAAAAACACAGCCAGAGTCATTCTGGATGAACAACTTTCTCTCCGGACCGTTAGATATCCGATTAATCTATTAAAACCACAATCAGGCTCTCATAAAAATATTCAAAACGTTCGGCACTATTGTGAAAGTCAACAGGAGCAATACCAATTGTTATAATACCACAATAGCAAAAAAACGATATTTAAGTCTGCATTATCTTAGACAGTTTAAACCATTTCAAACCAGTCGAATTCTTACGTTAAATTGCAGCGTTATAATACAAACAACTCACAGTATCCTCCTCTACAAACAAAAATATTTGATTAATTAAAGACTTCGATTATAATAAATCTGATTAATATTTGCAGTTTATAACAGTGCTCAGTCAGCGTTTTGTCTGGTAATATAATATTTTCAAACGTGATCTTTAGTTACTCTTTCCCGAAGAAAAAACACGCAGCACTTCCGCGTGCTTTTGTTTAATTCAGAACGATATTCGCTTGCTCTTCCGGGTTTGCGTGCCTGCACTACCAAAGCCCTTCTGATATGATACTTAAAAGGTTAGTATAGGTTAGCGTAACGCGGCCATTCCATAGAGGTACACTGGCGAGGAGACAAGAGTTCGTTCTTTTTGAATGGATGTCTATGGATGAGAACAGAATGAGCTTTATTGTCAAGTATGCTTACACACACAAGGAATTTGTTATGGTGACAAAAGCTTCCAGTGCAAAGAAATGCTTCACAACGCTGAATAAACCGCTTTTGTGAGGAAACAGCTCATCATTTAATGAATTAACCGCCTGTCCGCTAATCTTCAAAGTGTTGTACACTAAAAAAAATCCTTTTTAAGAGAACTATGTGTGGAGTTTACTATAATAAAATCGCTGTTTTATAAGTGAATTCACGGACGATTTTACGACTGGAAGGTGTCAGTTTACGGCTCTATCCATTCATTTGTAAAGCATTAGCAAACTGTCGTAAAATGTTAGTTGACCATTACAACCGTTACGCTGTCTCCATTGATAGAACCGCGAAGGTTGTTATATAAATACTCTTTAGATCTCTGGCGCTACGCCCTTCTGCCGCTTGACATCGCTGTGATTGGTTTACAATAGTGACATGTACGTTAACGCGGAAGTGCAAGCACAGCGACAAATGAAGACAAAGTAATTTTAGCAAGTCAAGTCCACTGTCGGCCATCTTTGGAACGCTCTCGCGAGGCTATTTCCAGTCATGCCAGTGCAACTCCTATCTACTTGAATGGAGAAAGACCACAATCAAAAAAAGGTTGGTCAAGATTACGATCAAAGATATATTTCCAGTCAGCAATAAAATCTGACAATACTGATATCATAAATTGAGTTTCTTTACCTCAGATTATGCAAAGAAAATGCTTGTATAGCTAATGCGCATTCTCGAGTTGATTGACAGGCGATATCTGTATCTAAAAGATGATTGGCTCTTTTAACTGTAAGGTGGGACTTCCTTTCTACATCCGTTGGGCGCTCAGAGCTGCTTGGTTGAGCGTTCTAATTTCTCCCATTCATTTTAATAGAAGTGGCCCATCTCTGCTAAATGATCTCTGAGTCCACTCGGCGGCCATTTTTGGAACGCTCTCGGGCAGCTATTTTTATGTAAATAAGCGGCTTACAAGTGTAGCTCTAATCTACTTGAATGGGGAAAGACCGAAATATCCGAAACGGTTGATCAAGATTACTATAAAAGAACATATTTAAAATCTGATAACACTGGCATCATAAATTGTGCTTCTTTACCTCAGATTACGCAACAAAAAAATAATAATAAAAAATAATGTTTGTATCCACCTTTTTCCTACGTCCCGTGATGCTTAGGGAGAAATATGGGCGTTACTTCCGTTGTCAAGTTAACAGCTGTTATTGCTGCATATGTCCATTCATTCTTTCATTGTGGTGTTGTGATTTTGAGGAGTGCCTGTATGATTTCGTGAGGACATACATCAATCACTATATCAGTGTGTTACTGAATGTTAATAAACTGCAAAAAAGTCATCAAGACAAAGAAAGTGCGACAAAACTGTTTATCCCAGATGCAGTTGAGATTTAATCACAAACACAACATTTCGATCAAAATTATTGGTTGTTTTAGTGGAGTACCAGTGTTAGTTCAGCTTCAAATGTGCGTGCTTGTCATCTTGTCACCCTGCATGTTCAAATCAGATAGACACACTGAGGAAGAGCTGTGAAGTTCTTTTTCAAGTTTTCCGATAGGACGGTTATTTCCTTTTAAACCCGCACGTAAATTTAAACATTTGTTCGGCGGGTAATTGACTGGTGAGATGTGATGCTTTGCTGCTGTCCGGGATGCATCAGGATGCCATTTTAAACCTCAGGTGCGATGTGGTATTTGAATATCTCTGTATGTGTTTTTTGAGATCCAATGACAAAAACATTTTCACCCCGTTTACAACTATATTTAGCGCTGACCATTTGCGATCAGATGATCCGACATGCGTCTTAGTACCAGCTGTAAATAGGGTCAGAAATGACTGCAGCCAGAGCTACGGAATGCTGTAGAACAACTTCCGGCGGAAGTTTCACCCACATTCGTTTCCCCAGTAAGACCCCCAGGAAAAAGTTGATTGACAGGCGATGTCTGTATCTAAAAGGTGATTGGCTCTTTTACCTATAAGGCGGGACTTCCGTTTCTTCATCCTTTGACCGTGGCTCGTCTCTGCTAAATAGTCTCTTATGATGCGCAGCGCTGTGTTGGGCGCTTCGTTCAGGAGCAGGTTTGGTTATTAGCAATAATTATCAAAGATAATTATTAATTATTAAAATCAATAGAACATTGATTAGAATCAACATTATCTTATTAATCCTTCAAATAAACAATTATCAAAGACGACTATCAGTTATCAAAATCAATAGAATATTAATTGTTATCAAAGATACAGTTGCAATCAAAATTATTCAACCAACCCTGACCAGCAATACATTCTGGTGATGTGAATTAAAACACATCAACTAAAACCTCAGTAAAGAGTCAAAGTAAGTTTTTAATACACATTTGAGTGATTTTGAGAACAAAGAGTTCAGTTTACCCAAATTTTAAAATAAAAAATACCTAATTCTCTCCACAAATGTCATGTCAAAAATATTCAACCCCCAAAGTCAATCATTTGTGGAGCATCCTTTATCCTTAATAACAGCAAATAAATGTTTCTGGTAAGTGTTCTCAGGCTTTGGACACTTCTCTATTAGAATTTTTACACGTTTCTCATGAGCAAAAGCTTCCATCTCATTGACATACTTTGGTTTATGTGCTGCCACTGCTTCCTTGAAATCCCAACAAAGGTTTACAATGGGATTTTAATTATGGACCTGAAGAGGCCATTTAAGGATATTCCACGACCTATCCCTTAACCAGATTTTGGACAACTTGGAAGTATCCTTGGTTTTATTGTCTTGCTGGAAAGTCCAGTGATCACCAAGGTTCAATTTACACACTGAAGGCATCACATTTTTCATGCCAAAATGGCCTGATACCTGAAAGAATCCATGGTGTCAGTCACATAGTCAGGATAGCCGTTTCCTGCAGCCGCAAATCACCCCCATAACAGGACTGACCCACCTCCATGCTTGACTGTGGGGATGGTGTCGTTCTTGTCATCACCTTGTCATCTTACTCCAGACGTACTGCTGACCCATGAGCCTAAAAATCATTTTCAGTTTAGTGTCATATGTCTATAAAACCTTCTTCCAGGACTCCAAAGTTCTCTCCTAATTACTTCTTGAATATTCAAGTCAACATTTCCCTTGGTGAAATTTTGCTTTCTTCCACACCCCAGGAAGGTTGCTGTTGTACCATATTTAAAGACATTTATGAATGGTGCTGCCAACTTTGTCTATTGGAAATTAAAGTGTTGTGGAAATGTACTTTTAGCTATGACCTTTCTTGTGTAATGAAATAATCTACTCTATTAGCTTTTGAGATTTTTAATTGCATTTTTTGCATAGAAACACATTTTTGCTTACAACGCTAAACTTACATTTTAAAACTTAAATATGTGCCATTGCAGATTGATGACTTAATTTTGTTTTAAAACAATTACTTGTGTAGCCTTACATATTTAAGAAACAGATACATGCAATAGGGATTGAATAATTATGACATGGTTGTATTAAAAAAAAAAGAAAAATCCTGCTTTTTAGAAATATTAGGTTATATATTCACACTATGACTTTGAATGTGTCACTCAACTGATATAGATGTAAAGTTTAAAATTCTGGGTCGTCAGAAAAGCTTACCTTTGTAAATCCTTACTGTCTTCGGGGGGGGGATTGAATAATTTCAATTGCAACTATTAATTATTAAAATCAATAGAACATTGATTAGAATCAACATTAACTTATTAATCCTTCAAATCAACAATCATCAAAGATAATTATGAATTATTAAAATCAATAGAACATTGATTAGAATCAACATTAGCTTGCAGCGAAGCCACATAAGGGGATTAATCAGTATAACCACGGATAAATGTGTCCATATGTGGTAAAGATAATTATGCTGTTTTCTTCCTGTCATTTTCTGTTTGCCCTAATATGGTGTTTGGTTCCTGTGTTACTTCCCGTGAGACTTCAGTCACGTGCAATCACGTGACGGACTAAGCCCCGTATGCGGAAGTAAACAAGGATATAAAAGAAGCCGGTAAAGCAGTGAGAAGTAAGTGGTGTTTTACATTCACCAGTGTTATTGGATATACGTACATTCAAAGGATTTCTGTTTCGTGCATTCGAGTTGGAGGATAGAGGACTCTATTTGTCTCTTTGTGGAGTTTTCTACCATATTGGATTATTTACCAGAGAGGAACATTCAACGTCGTGCTGGTTGGATTTCGCGCTTCCAGGACATTAACTGTCTGTAGAAGTATCAACAATAACGAAGCGGGAAGCGGGGTGGCAGTCCAGGTAAATCAAGCTTTCCCGATTAACATTTTTTATTGATTCAACCGTTAAATATACATAGCAGAACACACATATACAGAATCAATATACAACCCACACTACCCCCCCCCCCCAATCCCCCACCCGACCCCCAACAACACCCCAGTGGTCACACAACCATAGACACACAACAAAAATAAATTAATTAATAAAAAAATTAAATAAAACAATCACACACATAAAACCCCTACACCTCTCTCTCCACTGTCCCTCCCCGAGAGCCCTCCAAAAAAGACAGATATATGCCCCAGTTCTTCGCAAACATGTCCAGACTCCCCAGTCTTCAGGATACCCCCCTCCTCAAGAGCTGCCACTCTGGCCATCTCTGAACACCACTCCCGAAAAGGGGGTGCTCCAGCCGACTTCCAACTCCTCAGAGTGATCTGTCTGCCGATCATAACACTAGTTAGGACCCAGTTTTTCATGTGCTTATTCTCCAAATTAATGACTGCCCATCTCCCAAGATACAGAGTCTGGGGCAAAATAAAATTTGAGAGGCCAAAACCTCGCACAAAAAACTCTGAATCCTCATTCAAAATTCTTGCATCTTAACACATTCCCAAAAGACATGGGTTGTGTCTCCATCTTCTAATTGACATCGCCAACAGGTGGGTGTGTCTTTTAGACCAAGCCTATGCAATCTAGAGGGGGTCCAATAGACTCTATGTAAAATCTTAAATTGCATGAGGTGAACCCTTGCGTCTCTGGATGCAGATTTGACATTTTTTAGAATCCCAGCCCACTCTCCCTCCTCCAATACCAAATTTAGATCTTTCTCCCATAATCTCTTAAGAGAAGTTGAAGTTCCGTCTCCCAGACTCTGAATTAGTAGGGAGTAATACACCGATGCTTCATGACCTTTTCCAAAAGCAGTAATCACCTCTCCCAGAGGGTCTGCCGCTTTAGGAGGGTGTAAACCACTCCCAAAAACAGTACAGAGCAGGTGGCGCAGCTGTAAATACTTATAGAACTGAGATCTAGGAATCCCAAAAAGTTTAACCAAATTTTGAAAGGATCTCAACACTCCATTCTCATACAGCTCACCGAGTGTAGTAACCCCCCTCCCAATCCACTCTGACCAGCAAAAAGGGGACTTGTTGATGCATAGTTTGGGGTTCAGCCATATGCTCGAGGCAACATTTAAAAAAATGTCAGAATTAAACAGTCTGGACACTTTAGTCCATACCGAGTTCAAGCGTGAGATAACGGGATGTAACTTTGCTTCTCCGATTAATTTGATAGAAAGGCTCTGCAGTGGCGAAATAGGGGCAAGAACTTCCTGTTCTATACAGAACCAGGGAGGGGCTCTCTCAGGTGGAAGCGACCAAAAAGCCAAATGTCTGAGACCGAATGCTAATAATAAAATAAAATCTTGGGTAGGCCTATCCCACCTTTGTCAATCGGCCTATGTAACTTATTGAAATGTAATTTGGGATGCTTACCATTCCAAATGAAAGACTTTGCTATGCTATCAAATTGCTTGAAATAAGAGAGGGGGACATCTACAGGGAGAGACTGCAGTAAGTACTTGAATTTTGGAATACAATTCATTTTAATAACATTAACCTTCCCAATCATAGATAAATGTAATGAAGCCCACCTGCCCACATCGCTTTTTATTAAGGGGTCAAAATTAACTCTAACTAAATCACACAAATTTGCTGGAAATAAAATGCCCAAATACTTAATGCCCTGTTTGGGCCACTGGAAAGCACCCGGCTGGAAAGCTGTTTCAGGGCAGTACGCTGTCAGAGCCAAAGCTTCAGATTTAGACCAATTGACTCTATATCCTGAGAACTTAGAAAAGGAATTAACAATTCTGTGGAGGCAAGGCATAGATCTAGTGGGGTCAGAGACAAATAATAAAATATCATCTGCATAAAGCAAGAGTTTATGCGCCGTACCTCCCGCCACCACCCCTGGAAAATCATCCTCCTTTCTTATCGCGGTTACTAATGGTTCCAGGGCAAGACAGAACAATAATGGGGAAAGAGGGCAACCCTGCCGGGTGCCCCTATCCAAAGTAAAATAATCTGAAATTAGTCCATTTGTTTGTACCGCCGCTACTGGGTGTCTATAAAGTAACTTATTCCATCCAATAAATGTACTCCCGAACCCGTATATTTCCAAAACCTTAAAAAGATAATCCCATTCTACCATATCAAGATGGCAGCGACCAGAGATTGTTCATTCGCTACTGACCACATGATATTGATGAGACGCCTAATGTTATCAGAAGAGCTATGGCCCCGAATAAACCCCACCTGATCTATATGTATAAGTGATGTCATAACTTAATCGATTAGCCAGAATTTTTGACAAAATTTTTACATCTAACTGGATCAGGGAAATTGGATGGTAACTTTTACACTCACTTGGATCTTTGTCCTTTTTAAGAATCAGACTGATCCGGGCTTGTGTCATGGTTGGCGGAAGCTTTCCATTCTTTAATGATTCAGTATAAACTTCTAACAAAAGTGGAGCCAGTTCTGTAGCATAAGATTTGAAAAACTCAGCAGCAAAGCCGTCAGGCCCCGGAGCCTTGCCTGTAGGTAAGGCCTTAAAAACCTTGCCAAGCTCCTCCAAGGTTATCTCAGAATCAAGAGAATTTTTTTGCTCAGTCATCAGTTTAGGGAGATCTAATGGTTCCACAAAGTTTCTAATGTCTTCATCAGTAGACGAAGACGTGGAACTATAGAGATCAAGATAGAATTCTTTAAAAGCATTATTAATATCAATGACTGATGTAAATATTTCACCACCAGCAGATTTAACTGAGGGAATGGTAGAAAAAAACTCTCTCTGCTTTATATATCTAGCCAAAAGTTTTCCTGCTTTGTCCCCCAACTCAAAGTATGACTGTCTTGCCCTGAATAACCAAAACTCCACTTTCCACGACAAAATAGTATTATATCTGTATTTCAATGGAGTCAATTCTCTGAGGCCATCGGATGACAAACGGCTCTGCTTCGGCATTTTTAATATTTCCTTCCAACTCCACGAGTTCTCGTGCTTTATGAATGAGGCATACTGTATGATCCGACCCCTATGAACTGCCTTAAGTGCCTCCCAAGCCATGCCCACAGTGGATACTGAGGACCAATTGGTCTCCATGTAAACACTGATTTCAGCCTTTAGCATTTGTTGGAAATTAGGATTTTGCAAAAGGGACACATTAAGGCGCCAACTATATGATTTCTTTTTCTCCGTATGTGGCACCACCTCTAAACTCACCAGGGCATGATCTGAGACTAAGATGTTTCCAATTGAGCAATCAACAACAGATGAAATGAGGGGCTTGGATATAAAAAAAAAAAAAAATCTATTCTAGTATAAATTTTATGGGCTGATGAAAAAAATGTATAGTCCCTAACTGATGGGTTCAAAAGTCTCCAATTATCTGTAAGACCAAGATTTTTACACATCCTATGAAGTGTCAAGGTTGCTCTAGGGGGCTTACACACTTTTGCTTCACTGTGATCAAGGGCTGAGTCCATCAATAGATTAAAGTCTCCTCCCAATATTATATCATGAGGGGTGCCAGCAGTTTGCAACATCCCTTCAAGATCTATAAAAAAGCCCTGATCATCAGCGTTAGGTGCGTAAATATTAGCCAAAATCAACCTTTGCCCTTGAATTTCAGCTAAAACAATAATGACTCTTCCTAATTTATCTTTAATCTGTTTGAGAAATTTGAATTGTAAATGTTTATTTACCAATATAATGACTCCCTTGCTCTTACTTGAGCCAACACTAAAGAAAACATGTCCACCCCATATCTTCCAGAATTTTTCAGCTTCCTGCGGGGAAAGATGCGTTTCTTGAAGAAACACTATATCATATTTCTTACGTTTAAGAAAAGCAATAACTTTCCTTCTTTTTATGGGGTGCCCCGACCCATTCACATTCCATGTAGAGAGAGATAGTACACTCATATTAACAACTGACATATTGATATAATTAAAAACAAATTGTGTGTCAAAAACAAAACTATACAGTCCACATTCCCCATTAGTGAAACAATCAAACCCCAAACTTCCCCCTGAACACAACAAACAGAAAAAAGAAAAACGTGCGCATTAACCCCGCGCACAAAAGCGCCAACCGGCGACAATCCCTCTAAACTCAAAAGGTCCATGAATGCCCACGAGCCCCCACGACAAATTTGCCATCGGATTGCTCAATTTTGCCTCACAAATTTGTGAAGCAAAATTACATAACAGAAAGTACTTTGTAAAATAACCCCCAGCCAAAAGGAAGAATGAACACAGAACATGTAGATTAATTCACAGAATAGATTTAAAGGTGTGATCCTTCACAAAACAAATTTCAGCTGATATAAAACCGTTCATTTTCACGAATAGACAAACAAATGTTCAGTGAGCCAGCTGTTATGAGTTCATGACGTAATCATTCCAGTGTCCCGTAAACGGCACAAGTTCCAGCCGCTAGGCGGAGCCAACACAAAAAGAAACAAAACTGACATCCCGGTTCCCCGGATGGTCAAGTCAATTCACTCGGAGGCCGCATAAAATTATATACCATGACTTACTCAATCCGTCAGCTTTATAAAAGACATCCTTTCTGTGAGCATGAAGATATTTTGTGGTCATCCGTAGTGTCCACTCTCAAACTGGCCAGGAACTTCAATGCAAAAGTAATCTTTCATCAATGCAAAAACTTCTTTAAGGAAAGTGTTATTCATAAAACAAGCTCCAGCCGCTAGGCGAAGCCAATGCAAAAAGAAACCAAAATGATGCCCAGCTTCCTCAAAAGCCAGAGTAACTACAGCGAGTCAGACCCACTCATATGAGAAACATCCAATGGTTTACTCACCCTTTGATTCAATAAAAGACATTGCCTGATTGGGACATGTAAATACTTTGCGACCGTTCTTTGTTTCTGTTCTCAGTTTGGCCGGAAACATTAGAGCAAACGAGATCTTTCGCCGATGTAAGAGTTTCTTGCATTCCTTGAACCGATCATGATTCTCTGTTGTCAAACTCGCAAAGTCCGGGAACAAGAAAATATTATGATTCTTCCAAGAAAGCTTCCCTTTGCACCTCGCCTGGCGCAACACGAGATCTTTATCGGATGACCTCAGAAATTTGGCCAGACTCAATAGGGGCCTGTCTCCCTCAGCAAATCTATGAGCTGGGACTCTGTGAGCTCGCTCGATTTCCAGTTTATGGCCTGTTATGTCGAGCAGACTCGGGGAGAGCTTGTCTAGGAATTTCACCATATCTCTGCCCTCCTCATGCTCAGGAATTCCAACAATTCTGATGTTATTCTTTTTTCAAGAATACGTTCCAGATCAACTTTGGTCGCGGGCGGATTAGCGGTTAATTCCCTCTCCAAAGACTCCAAATAATCGATTCGTTTCTCAGCATCCGACACTCTTGTAACTAACTCAGAGAATTTTATTTCTATCGCCGTAATCGATCTATGTATTACAGCGAGATACTCCAAGTCAGCAAGAACCTTCGTCATCATCACCAATATGTTGGACAACTGACGCTGGATTCCTTCTCCCGCCGCGCCATCCAAATCGAGTCCCTGGTCTGTAGGTCTGTCGGGGCTTTCATCCTGAACACATAAGTGTCTTTTAATGTCTCCAGAGCCCGATGATTTTAACTTCTTTGCCATGTTTTACCTCAAAGAGCAAAAGTGTATCGAATTTCACCAAATTATAACATGAGAATAAAAAAAAATGTAGCAAAGTGCGCAGAGCTCGTCGTTCACACATCTGCTTCTTGCATGGCATCACGTGATCTCCTCGGTAAATCAAGCTTTAATGGTTTCCCAGTCTAAAAAACAGTCTTTCGCTTTTCAGCTTCACAGCAGTGCATTTACACTTCAGCTTCACAACAAGGTGTCTACTCTAGCTTTAGTCATAAGAGGCAACATAAACTCGCAAATAATTTAGGTTAACAGCTTTGCAGCGTTTAGCTTCACGATCTAGCAGGTCTGTGTGACTGGGACTCTCTCTGTCTCACTGGTGTTCTCAGCGGCCTTTTCAAGCCCATCTCTGTTGTCACTGTGACGAGAAACAGGTGTTACGCATCATTAATCACCAGGTGATGGCCCTAACCTCTTCCTCTCTCCACAGTGACAGACACACGACCATGTCCCACTCCACACTGTCATTACGGTGAGACCAAAACAATCTCACCTTGTATATATTGTGCACTGGAGCATTGGAAAGCTTCACACTCACACACACACACACTCGTACTTTGTGTACAGTATTGGTAATTGTTATGATCACTGTTTATTTATTGGTATTTACATGTTTAATACACCTTGGGTTTTTCGTACTGCTTGTGTCTGGACTTTTTCATTGTACGTTTTAACATTCATTCACAGTAGGAAAGATAAGTCCACTTAGTTTGAATGTATTTGTTTATTTGTTTATTTTTGTTTTGAAAACATGGAGGTTGCAGGCACAAGCACTCCGGGTGATGTTGTAAATACTGATTACTGTGTTCCTGTTACCAATAACACAGGTTGTACTAATCTGAATTTTACTGCAGACCCATTTGTTACAAGACGGAATCCTGCTGAAGAGATAACGTCTATGATTGGTACATTGTATAACTCTGATGATGACACGTCTGATGATGATGAGAGTTGTATTATGAATGTGGGTGTGTTACAATCTATGCAAACTGAGGTTGAGTAAATGAAGGTGAATTTATTGGCCCTAAGTGAAAAAGTAAACTCCTTAGACAGGGCTCAAAGCTAAGGATTTTTTGTACTGGCCCGGTTGGGCCAGTGCTTCAGATTTTTACTGGCCCCGCCAAACTTTTCACTGGCCCCAGCAGTGGAGGAGATTGTGTTTTCGGTAACCTGTTTAGTCATGCTGTCATGCAACTTTTGGCCATGTGTCATGTTTTCACACACAGGATCAAAGATTTAGTCACTGAGTTAAAGATTTGATTATTGGCTGAATGTAATAAACATATGAATCCCTGGGAGAGGAGACTTGCTACTAAATTGGTTGTGACTGTGTAATATACAGTAGGTAGATATGCCTAATCTATGAATTAAGAATGTGGATATAAACATAAAATCAGACAACCCAAACAAGGCCAACACTGACTGATATACAAAGCACAAAAACAAAAATACCTGTACAGTCCAGAAATTAGACATATAACAGGTGTTTTATGAGGATGAAATGAAGTAGACTGTTTTAAATATTCATCTTCAATCTGCAGCTGAACATTTCTGAAAATAATAGCCTAATAGCCATAGTGATCTTGCTTCTTTTCATATCAAATGCCATTATCATGTCGAATTAACGTTTAGTTTTGAAACATTACCTAATTAAATGTATACTTACATTTTGGATACTGAGCAGCTCAGTGTATAGTCAGGGTTTAACAAAGTTTATTATGTCTCATTCTGCGCTTCATCTCTAAAGGCAAATTAATGAGAGAAAATGTGTTTGTTTTTTTACAGTGGGAATAAAACTAGCGCTCTGTCCCTTTACGAGACACATGCATGTTAAACAGTCTACACTGCACGGAGAGAGATGATGATGAGACATATGCATGGAGAGACATGGATTTTCAGTCCTATAGAAAGAAACTGTTGATTTCTTGTGTTCCAATGTGTGGATTATTACTTTTCACCAATAAGTAAAAACAAAAAATGTGGGGATTTCATGCACTATGAACACGGAATGTGCAGAGACAGGCCTACTTAAAATGTTGCGCAAGACGTGCAAAAGTGATTTTTTTTCCCCTGCTGTTTTCTACACATTGGTAATAGCTGCTGCTAAGACACTTGGAAAAGAGCGAGGACAGTGCTAGGAGAGTGCACTTGGTGTCTGCACACTCTTATGTGTGCACGCAGCTGTGCCTTGGTGCATCCAGTATATTATGCTCTCATGCTTCTTTGCGAGCTAAATAGAATCACGCTCGCTCGTCGGTTACAATACTTCGTTCGCTCCGTGTAATTTTTGTGCTCTCTCGCTTGTTGTTTGCTTGCATTAATGTTATAAATGCGGCACTGGCGAGATCGGGCAAGTGACAGTTCTAGCAGCTGGCCTGAATCTTTCTCACACTGGCCCCGGGCCATTGGGCAGTCCTTATTGTGGAGCCCTGATAGATGAGGGATTTAAACATTCCATGGCCAGTATAATAAACCACGAAACTGGTTTCAGGGAGGCTGTGGACACTAGCTTAGCAGGGTTAGAGGAGTACTTCCAGGGGTCACTTGAGAAGTTGGAGAAGGCCGTCATCGACTGTTTTCTGAGGAGAGATGCTAAGTGGGAAGGTCAAATGAGGAAACTCAGGCTCACTAGCACACCTACAGTCTCTAGACTACAGGCCTATGCCCCAGTTACATCCAACAGTTCATTAGGCCTGGGTTATAATACTCTTACGCCCATATCTAGAGGAAGGATACCACCACCCATCACCCTCAGTGATACATAAGACATTCCTTCCCCTGCTGGTGCCATCCCCCCACCAAACGTGATCAATTCTGGAGCCTCATCATTCTGTGCTCGCCCTCCCATCCGACTAGAATTTCCCACCTTTGGCGACTCCTGTGAGATGGCTGAGGTGTTTAACTTCATCGAACAGGCTGAAAACTTCCTCGAGATCAGGCCACTCCCCAGCATAGAACTCATCGGAACCCTGAGCACGGTGCTAAAGGGACCTGCACTTAGCTGGTTTAAGGCAGAAAAGGCGAAGGTAAAAAACTGGGAATCTTTCAAGGAGGCGTTTATGGCTGCTTTCCTTCAGGAGGATTATCTCGCTGAAGTGGAGGATAAGCTGAGGTCGCTGGTGCAATGCCCTGGAGAATGCCTGAGAGATTTTGCATACGACTACCGAGCGCTATGCCTGAAGTGGAAGTCCGATATCTCTGAGGAAGGACTCGTAAGCCATATCCTCAACAACATCAACCCAAGGGTCACTGGCTGTCTGAGAGGGACAGTGAACACCGTGGAACAGCTGGTGAAAGTTGGATTCAAGGTGGAGAAAGACCGTCTGGGAGCCAAAGACTACTGGCAGAAAGTCGATGGGCAAAACAGCTAGGGGAAAACCAATAAGCGAACTTCTGCCCATAGTTACTCCAGGAATCTGGCGGGTGCATCTATAGCCCAATCACACACCGTGGCGTCGCTGCTCCTGGTGCCTGTTAAGGTGAAACGGCAAGAGGTGAAGTCTGTCCTGGACACTGGAAGTACCTTCACCCTCATGCAGGAGAACCTGTGGAGACAGCTGGAGGAACACCACTCACCCTGCACTCATCACTCACCCAGCACTCACCACTCACCCCTCACCACAACGTTTTATTATGGCCGATGGCAAGATACACCAAGCAAAAGCCCATAAATCTATCAACTACTGGTGTCTGGGTAAAGAATGTAAGGTTGACACGAACATAATGAATGATACTCACCTGGCATTCCCCCTTATAGTGGGTTTGGACTTTCTGGTTGCTACCGGAGCCATAGTAGATTTAGACAAGGGAAGATATGGCCTGAAAGCAGAGACAGGATACACAAACTACCCATTCCTGCAGTCTTCTATCACCCCGAGATCCACTACAATGGATACAGGTGATTATTCTCGCCAGCTGGCTACACTGAGTCTCTATTATGCCCTACCTCTGACAGGTGAACACTCACTACACCCTGCCATGACCACAGAAGCCGTTCCCGTCTGGGACTCAGACAATCAAGAGGAGTTGCAGAGGCTGATTTCCACCTGGCCATGCGCTACCTCCAATATTCTGGGGAAAACTTCTGTGGAACGACATAAGATCTTATTGGCAGAGGACATGCTTTTTAAATTAAGGGCCTACAAAGTGTCACCCTTGAAGGAAAGGATAATTGAAGACCAGGTAGATCAGATGTTACAGGACCACATCATAGAGCTCTCGTTTTCACCTTGGTCCTCACCTGTAGTTCTTGTCCCCAAACAAGATAGCTCCTATAGGTTCTGTGTGGACTATAGGAAGCTCAACAGCAAGACCATACATGATGCTTACCCCATGTCCCTGATACAGCACCCTGGATTTGCAGTCTGGATACTGGCAGGTGGAGATGGACAAGGTAAGCCAAGAGAAAATGGCTTTTATTACCACAAAGGGCCTATACCAATTTCGGTCAATGCCGTATGGCCTCCAAAATGCTGCAGCCATGTTCCAACGGCTCATAGAGAAGGTCCTGGTGGAGCTGAGAGGGAGTATCTGTTTTGTGTATATTGACGATATCATCGTTTATTCACCATCCCTTGAACATCACATCCAACACTTGAACAAAAGAATGCAAAGACTTACCCAGGCCAACCTCTCACTGAACATGAAGAAGTTTCACTTCTTCAAGAGGCAGTTGAAGTTCTTAGGGCACATAGTATCCGACAGGGGGGTGCAAATAGATCCCGAGAAGACCTGTGTGGTTGCAGAGTATCCTCCACCCCAGAATCTGAAAGCACTGCAACATTTCCTGGGGTTGGTCGGCTGGTACCATAAGTTCATACTCCACTTCGCTGACATAACCACCCCGATAAACCAACTGAAGAAGCAAGGGGTGAAGTGGAAATGGACTACCAAGTGCCAGTCAAATATGGATGCTATCAAAAGAGCCCTGCAAGATCCACCTGTCCTAGTACAGCTGGATCTCAACCAGCCTTTTCAGGTGCGCACCGATGCCAGTGATGTGGGCCTGGGTGCCATCATTACACAACAGTCAGCGGAAGGCAAGAGAGTTGTGGCCTATGCTTCCCGGACCCTAAGAGGAGCTGAACTCAACTATTCGACCTCTGAAAAGAAGTTTTTAACGGTAGTCTGGGCAGTTGAAAAATAGAGACATTACCTGGAAGGAAGACAGTTTGAGGTGTTCACAGACCATGCGGCTCTGTCTTGGGCATTTAATTGCCCAAAAACCTCCTCGCCTGACACGGTGGACTCTGAGGTTGCAGTAGTTCAACTTCCATGTCCATCACTGGAAAGGATGTCTCAACTTGGGACCAGACACATTGTCCCGGGCATACGTGCCCCCAAAGACTAAGGATGAGCCATGCTCAGTCGTCACACCCTCTATGCTTACAACTGACTTACCACATACTCTATATGAAGTTTCCCAAGCCCAACACAAGAACAGCACCATCTCTAACCTGCTGGGCAGAAACAAAGTTAGGAATGCACAAGATCACCTTTGAAGAACATCAAGAGGTTGTATATCACTCAGTCCCCTTGAGGGACACTGGAGAGAAGTTCCAGGTAATAGTTCCACAATCTCTAATAACTGGATTTCTGAACATTTTCATGACAACCCACTTGGGGGACATCTTGGGAGGCTGAAGACTTTACTAAGGCTGTTGGAAGTCACCTTGTGGCCCACTGTCCGGAAGGATGTCTGGGCATTTGTGAAATGTTGCGACATCTGTCAAAAATACAAGCCTGATAACACTAAACCCAGTGGACAGATGCAGAGCACCCAGGTGACAGAACCAGGTCATACATTGGGGATTGACCTGATGGGACCATTCCCCCTTAGCAAGAAACAGAACGCCTACCTACTCGTCATCGTGGACTATTACACCAAATGGGTGGAGATGGTCCCCTTGAGAGATAGTAAAACACAGAAGATCGTTAAAGTCCTTAGGGAGGAGATCTTTACCCGATGGGGCATTCCCAAATACCTCATATCAGATCGAGGACCACAGTTTACCTCCAGCATACTTTCTGAACTCTGCAAGTCATGGGGAGCAATTCAGAAACTCACAACCTCATACCACCCGCAAACTAATCTGACCGAAAGGGTAAACAGGACATTAAAGACAATGGTTGCATCATATGTCGGTCAGCAACACAACACTTTGGATTTTGGGATACTGGAGCTTCAGTATGCCATCAACGCAGCACAACAGGAGACGACTGGGAAGACACCTGCGGAGCTCATGATTGGCAGGCAGCTTCAGGGGCCACTGGAAAGGCTGATCTACAGACCACCTACTCCAGACCAGTCGTCGTACAACCTGCTGGAAAGACAAACCAATGTTGGGCCTCATGTATTCAGATAGAAGACAAAGGCAGGCCTAAACCAGTCGTAAAACCTAACTGAGGCCCACATACAAAGTCATAAATCTTACTGATAAAATCCGCGCCAAAATCAAACAAAGGGTGTCCAAAACAGACTACAAATCCCATGAAGCCTTGCTCACTAAAGGATCAAACTCTCAACTACTATTGGATGAGGCACACAACAGAACGGCCCTCAACCATGACGTCATCAGGAGTAGAAATAACTCTGAGATGCTTCCGGGATTTGCTTCCAGCAACTTTGCTCGCCGTGTGTAGATGCAGCTCATCGCTGCTCTCAGGCGTAGCCTCGTGGCACAAGGAAGAAACGTCTGACTTGAAACTGTGGCCATACAATCTCCATCTTGCTGGATGAGTTGAGATTACTCTGTGTTCCACCGAACACTCTAACAGATCTGAAGGAGACCGCTGAGCAAGCCGCATCTTCATCCGTTTGCCTGCAGAAGTGAAGAGATAAAAGATTTCTCTTCCATCTTCAATCAAGTCGAAGTCACTGATTTCTCCGCCAGCCTGCCGAGAATCAGCAGCCGTACCACCTGCCGACAGAGCGAGGAAACAGCCTCCCGTCATCACCTGAGACTCGAGGAACCGAGTCGGAGTTAAATGACGGATGAACACACATTCTAGCTGCATCCTCATGTGATTCAAGTAAGAGGTTTATGTCTGGGCAGAGATAGAATATTATAGTGTGTTATTCTTGTGTATCAAGGTTATTGCTTGTACAGTTTACGGACCGCCGAGTCCGCTCATTGTAGCTAATAATACTCAAGGTATTTAATTATCACGAATGAGATCTGCTGTGTTGTAGTCCAACCACATTGGACTGTTGTGCATTTCTGCCATCGTGGGTGAGACCAGCACACTGAGTATATCCATTAAAGAATCAAAGACCGCGGGATGGTTTACGAGCCGTCCACTGCGTCTCTGAGTGATAAACTAACAGCTGCTTTCTCTCCCACGATCGCGAAATCAGCTTTGTGGCCGTCACTTTATTCTCTCTCTCTCTCTCGCTCTCTCTCTCGCTCTCTCTCTCGCTCTCTCTCGCTCTCTCTCTCTCTCGCTCTCTCTCTCTCTCTCTCTCTCTCTCTCGTACTAACCACACACACACACGCACGCGCAACCCCTCACAAACATTCTCGCACACACTTTTGGCTAGTAGCTAACTTCGTGATAAAGCTCAGCTTTGTTCCTAAATTATCATACAAGCGGAGACACGCGGTAAACTGGCAGACGCCATTGACTGGTTTCTCTCCGCCCACATTCGCGGCCATATTCTCTGGCCTGAAGTCTCGCATGACATACTCTCCACAAGAGTCACGTCCGCCATTTTTTGCATGTCCCTCCTTACACACACACACACACACACACACACGCACACCTTCCTCTCATGTGTTATAGGATTATTTTGGTTACCATATCTAATCATATCACTGTTTAGTTTGTAGTTGTAAGTCGGACTGTAAGTTATGACTGCATTGTATTAATTATTAATTGATATTACTGCATAAATAAACTTTGTTATATTTCAAAGAGAAGTGTTTTGGTTTGTTTTTCATACACCTGTGTCCAATGCTGATGGGATCCAACTTGAATTCAAGCCTTCATTCATTGTTTCTTTTCGAAAATTGATATTCGGATGTCGATTTTCCTAAGAGAACAATGTAATATAGAGGCTGTTATACTATCTGGTTATTAGTCCCTGATTCCAGGGTGGTGCCCCGGCGAAATTAATCCTAATTAGTATTCTATTGATTTATTTTTTGGATAATTGATAATTATCTTTGATGATTGTTGAATATGAAGGATCAATAAGCTAGTGTTAATTTTAATTAATGTTTCATCGATGTTAACAATTAAAGATTATCTTTGATAATTGTTGATTTAAAGGATTAAAAAACGCTAACATTGTTCTATTGATTTGAATAATTAATAATAATCTTTGATAATTACTAATTATTGCTAATAACCAAACCTGCTCCTAAACATTGCGCACTACATTTACTGGAGCCCCATATGAGGTTTTAATGAGTTAGATTCTATTATTTAATTTAAATATTAATTAATAACTAAAGAAATAATTACCAATTATTTCTGATAGTAACACTGATCTAAACAACCAGTAAAGCCCAACACCAACTTGGAGGAGGTTAAGCGGGTGTATGGCAAGCCAGACAGGGTAGTTACTACAATTCCTGGAGGAAAGATGCACGCTTTCAACAGGGTGATCTAGTCTGGCTCAGTACTCATCCGCTCTCCTCAGCCACAAACAAATTCTCCACTAAGCTAGCGCCCAAATGGGAGAGTCCAGCTGAAATTAAAAAGAAAATGGGGCCAATAAATTACACGGTTTGTTGGGGCAACCCAGCTAAAACTGAAATATACAATGTGGTGAACTTAAAACGCTGGTATGGACAGTCTCCTCCTATGCCGCTGGCAGGGGGGTGGGGTCTAAGCAGCAAAGCCACATAAGGGGAGTAATCAGTATAACCACAGATAAATGTGTCCATATGTGGTAAAGATAATTATGCTGTTTTATTCCTGTCATTTTCTGTTTGCCCTAATATGGTGTTTGGTTTTTTGTGTTACTTCCTGCGAGACTTCAGTCACGTGCAATCACATGACGGACTGAGCCCCGTATGCAGAAGTAAACAAGGATATAAAAGAAGCCAGTAAAGTGGCGAGAAGCAAGTGGTGTTTACATTCACGAGTGTTATTGGATATACGTACGTTCTAAGGATTTCTGTTTTGCACATTCGAGCTGGAGGATAGAGGACTCTATTTTTCTCTTTGTGGAGTTTTCTACCATATTGGACTATTTACCAGAGAGGAACATTCAACATCGCGCTGGTTGGATTTCGCGCTCCCGGGACATTAACTGTCATTACGGTGAGACCGAAACAATCTCACCTTGTATATAGTGTGCACTGGAACTTTGGAAAGCTTCACATTCACACACACACGCACACACTTGTACTTTGTGTATGGTATTGGTAATTGTTGTGATCACTGTTTGTTTATTGGTATTTACATGTTTAATACACCTTGGGTTTTTCATACTGCTCGTGTCTGGTCTTCTTCATTGTACGTTTTAACATTCATTCACAGTAGGAAAGATAAGTCCCTTAATTCTTGTGTAGCTACGCTAGTGAGGCGGAATGTTACAAGCTTATTAATCCTTCAAATCAACAATCATCAAAGATATCTATCAAAATCAGAAGAATATTAATAATGATTAATATTGCCAGGGCACCACCCTGGAATCAGGGACTAATAACCAGACAGTATAACAATCTCAATATAGGCTTGTTCTCTTAAGAAAGTCGACGTCTGGAGAACATCGACATTCAAAAGGGAAACAATGAAGGCTTGAATCCGAGCACTGACATCCCCTGCCAGCCCTTGACACAGGTGCATGCAGAACAATACCAAAACACTTCTCTTTAAAGTATAACAAAGTTTATTGATGCAGTAATATCAATTAATAATCAATACAATGCAGTCGATAAACATCCGACTACAAACTAAACAGTAACATGATTGGATATGACAACAAATAAGCCTATAATACATGAGAGGAGGATATGTGTGTGTGAATTGGTGTGTGTGTGTGTGTGTGTGAGGAGAGAAGTAGGGCACAAAATGGCTGTCGTGGCTCTCATGGATAGTACGTCACATGAGATTTCTGGCCAGAGAATGTGGGCGGAGAGACTGGTTAATGGTGTCTGCCCGTTTAACACATCTCCGCTGGTACAATAACTTAAGGACAAAGCTGGGCTCTATCACCAAGTTATCTGTTTGCCAAATGTGTGTGTGGGTATCTTTGTGAGGGTTGTGTGTGTGTGTGGTTAGTACGAGAGAGAGAGAGAACAAAGTGACGGCACCGAAGCCGGTTTTAGCGACCGTGGGATAGAAGGCAACCGTTAGTTTTATCACTCAGAGACGCGGTGAACGGCTTGTAATCCGTCCGACACGGTCGTTGGTTCTTTAATGGATAAACTCACTGTGCCGGTTTCACCCACGATGGCGGAAATGCACAAACAGCGCAACGTGGTTGGACAACAACAGAGAATCATTCGTGGTAATAGTAAGTTACAATAATACCTTGAGTATTATTAGCAGCAATGAGCGGACTCAGCGGTCTGTAAACTGTACAAGCAACAACCTTGATACACAAGAATAACACACTATAAAAATCTATCTCTGCCCAGACGTAAACCTCTTACTTGAGTCACATAGGATGTGGGTAGAATGTGTGTTTGTCCATCGTTTGACTCCGACTCAGTTCCTCGAATCTCGGGTGATGACCGGTGGCCGTTTCCTCGCTCTGTCGGCGGGCAGTACGGTGGCTGATTCTCGGCAGGTTGGCAGAGAAAACAGCGAAGTTCACTCGGTTGAAGAAGGAAGAGAAATCTTCTTTCACTTCTGCAGGCAAAAGAGTGAGACGCGGATTGCTTGGTGGTCTCCTTCGAATCCTTTAGCATGCTTGGTGGAACACGGAGAATCTCGACTCATCCAGCAATTGTATGGCCAAAGTTCAGGTATGTATGTTACTTCCTTTGGCAACGAGGCTACACCTGGGAGCAGCAGGGTTGCAACTAGACGCGGCTCATACTGTCTCTGAAAGCAAATCTTAGAAGGATCTCAGAGGTTTTATACTCTTGATAACGTCATGGTTGAGGGATGCGTTCTGTCGTGCATTTCATCCAATAGGAGTTGAGAGTTCGATCTTTCAGAATTTCACACCCTGGTGCAAAGTGAGCAAGGCTTGATGGGATCTGTAGTATGTTTTGGACTCCCTTTGCTTGATTTTGGCGCCGTTTGTGTTATCAGGCTTTTAGTGTTCCTACAGGCCGCAATCTGGCTTTATGACTGTATGTAGGCCTGCCTTTGTCTCCTGTCTGAGTACATGAGGCCCAACAGCTGGAAGCAGAAAGTTTCGTCCCACTGAAAAGAAACCAATCATGTAGAAAATAAATGAGGGAAGGAAGGTGACCTCTCTGTTGTGAAATTTAGCATTAACTTACTAAACCCACGGTTGAAATGGCCAACATATAGCACTTTTATACTAAGAAAATGTATCCATTTATTATTTAGGGATAGAATAGTGAAATATGTAGATTTCTTCCTGTACTTTCCTAATTGTAGCTCACAGTCTGTTATTACATTTTCATACGCGTATGCCGACAAGTCCCTCCATCCATTTCTAAACAATTGTATGGTTGGGTGATACTGGATACATTTATGGGTCTTTATTATCTTTACCTCTTGTGATTGGGCAGTTATTGGTAAAATGCTCTTAGTACAAAAATAATAATATTTTTATTTATTTTTTCACAGAAAGTACGAAACACGAAAATATAAACAAACTGAAATGCAGACAGATGTCAAACAAAAAAAGTAAGTGGCGTCTTTTGATGTCTCTGTTGATCATTTATTAAAGGAGTATTCAGGGTTCAATACAAGCTAAGTTCAATCGACAGCATTTGTGGCATAATATTGATTACCACAAAAATATATCTTTTTTTTAAATCGTACCTCCTTTTCTTTAATAAAAAGCAAAAATCGAGGTGACAGTGAGGCACTTACAATGGAAGTGAATGGGGGCCAATTTCTGAACTTTAAAATACTCACTGTGTCAAAAGTATAGCCACAAGACATAATATGTGATAACATTATTTTAGTGTGATAAAATCACTTACTTACATTTTCTGTGTAGATACAGTCGGCAACTGGTTGTCGGGGGGATTGTCGCTGTCCTTGTCTGTATTTCGTGGCCCCCTTCAGCATATCGTGGCACCGTTTTGTGGCCCTCTTCAGCCAATCGCGGCCTGTTCGGCATAACGTGGCAGCCCGTTTCAGTTTATATCTGTCTGTTTGGCCCTGTTTCACGGCCAGCCCACCAAGAAAAGTCCCGGTTCTCCCTATGGCCAGTCTGCCCCTGTGTGACAGTCATAAACGTAAACTTGGGGTGGCCTGGTTCTGCTAAGGAACTACTTCATGGCTCAACAGTTTGCAGCCGCAGTGCTCTTCTTTGTTCTTATATTTCTGTCAGTTGACGGGCAGTAAAAAAATAATTGGAATGTATGAGTAACTATGGTAATAGCACTTTGCTTTCCCCCATGAGTGGGCAGAGCCAGCTTGCCAACTGTATTTTACAACTTTGTTGCCATGACGATGTAATGTCAACACACCCTAAAGCCCTAAAATGACTGTAAAACTGACAATTTAAACAGTTTTTCAGGTCAAATAATACACACATTTTAACAAGAATTAATGAATTTTTTTTATACAGTTATTAGCTTCACATTTCTGCCTTTTAAACTCTCCAAAGATTGTCCCCATTCACTTCACTTCCATTGTAAATGTCTCACTCTAATCTCGATTTTTGCCTTTTTAAAATTTATTTTTATTTTACTCCTCAATTTGGAATGCCCAGTTCCCAGTGCGCTTTAAGTCCTTGTGGTGGTGTAGTGACTCGCTCCAATCCGGGTGGCGGAGGATGAATCTCAGTTGCCTCCGCATCTGAGACCATCTTATCATGTGGCTTGTTGAGCGTGTTACCGCGGAGACATAGGCTGTGTGGAGGCTTCACGCTATTCTCCACGGCATCCACGCACAACTCACCATGTGCCCCACAGAGAGCAAGAACCACATTATAGCAACCACGAGGAGGTTACCCAGTGTGACTCTACCCTCCCTAGCAACCGGGCCAATGTGGTTGCTTAGGAGACCTGGCTGGGATTACTCAGCACACCCTGGATTCAGACTCACGACTCCAGGGGTGGTAGTTTTTAAGAAAAGCGGGTCGAGTCGAAAAGCATTTTTGTGGTAATCAACATTATGCCATAAATGCTGTCAATTGAGCTTCATATGTATTGAACCCGGAATATTCTATTAATAGCACTTAACATTTTCACACATCTGAACTTAAAGTTTAAGCGCTCATTCTGAGATAAATGATTAAATTATGTATGTAATTGTAACTTCAGACAAAAAAACCTTTTTAATTTATCATGTTTACATGATCGTTCAAAACATTCAAATTAAACTGTTCATATCCATAGGAGTGGAACCTCCAATTTGAAGCCTCGTTGCAGTAATGCTGACAGGTTTTATTGTGAGAGTCCTGTCAGCAATATTACTGAATACACTGAACTTATGGTAAGTCTACAGACACCCTTACAACTCAAAATATTTAATGCTTAGTCTAATTCTTCTGAATTCAATGAGGAATTAACTTGATTGAATGAAATATGGAGAGACTACAGTGTATGTATGAATTGGCATAAGGTTTGGATAATAGCTAATTTCATGTTACATTATTTCTATTAGGGATGTGCAAAAATGTTTCCTAATTGACTAGTTGGTGGGTTGTCTGAATGACTAGTCAACTAGTCGATGTTAAGGAACCCATTTTTAATTAGACTACGTTTTGTCCACAAAACCCGATTAGACATGGTTCATAGTGATATATGGACGCTAAGCGCTTTAACAGGGTAACTAACAGATATTCAACAAATAAATAGGCTAAATAACTATAACCTCTTATCACACAAAACTATCAAAGTAAGAAATAAGAAAGGCTCATATGCAGAATGATGATAACACAGGAAGTTAGCATGTTGGTTTCAGTACACTAGGATCAGACACATCATGCAGATTAACTGACAAGTGCCATCTCCCGTCAAACATTTTTGCATCGGCGCAAGCGCATTGTGTTAGCAGCATGGGAGACCCAGGTTCGGATCTCACGTTGAAACCAGGACCTAATCGTATTTGCATATTCAGTGACAAGCGCGATTCAGAGGTTGCATTTCCCCCACCCACCCCCCTTACTTCACTGGGATGGTTGGGTTTAGGTTTGAGGATTGGGTTTGGGGGTTTATGAAATATGCATTCCACTTACATCCTGTACGACTGAAAAAAATTTGCTTTAGGCACCCCTCTGTGGGCATTTCACCTGGAAAATGGAGCTCACACATGCCCATACGACCAACATCACTTACCGCTTTGGCCACTGTGGGTAGTGTTTAACATACAGGTAATAAACACATACACTGTAAATGATTTTTGTTGTTTTTACAGTATTATTACTGTATTTTGCACCTTGCCTTACTGTAGAAACTGTTTACAGTGTGTTACAGTCAAACTGAGCTGAATTATTTTGGAAAAATTTGAGCGGGAAAATAATTACAGTAATTTACTGTTAAATTGCATGAAAACTGTCCCAATCTCAAACCAGCACATACACAATTTAGAGGGAAAATTTGTGGTATTATTCAGTGATCTTCTATGAATAAGACGGAACACTGGAGATGTCTTCTCTGCATTGGACTTACTCTTACAATTGCATAAAAAGTACAACTGTATGGAAATGCACCTGGCTACCTGTGAATGTTAAGCCTGCACTCGACTCCTCGTCACTTCAGCTTTGAGAAGAGCAGAAGCAAAGTGATCTCTTTTTGACTGAACCAGGTGAGAACCAAAATCACACAAAACATCTTTTAGCAGTTTATATTTTTTTCAAACATAAATCATTTGACAATGAAGATCTGCACGTAATTTTGACTAGTAGCTTGGTAACGTTAAGTTTACATACTCGAACAGATACTAGCATTAGTTATAACCGCCATTCTGTTTAGTATTGAATTAAGCACTTACAAGTTATGTACATAAGTAACCAAATTACCTTGTCTTTGAACAAAGGCTGTTGTTGCACCGGTCGGACGTGCGCAACTTGTTGGGCGCCCTGTTTTTTGTTTTTTTTTATGTGCTGTGGCATTATACCAGCCACTTTATTTGACCCGTGTCCATCTAAAATAAAGTTATTTACAAATATAACGTGTAAATGTTTTGCTCTGAATTTTATTCGATATGTAACTTCAATCTCAGTCCTTTCTGAATAATGCTCAACCTTGGTTGTTGAGAGTGTATTCTCTCCTTTGTATCTTAAATGCCATGTTAATATATAAAAACAAACCGAAGTTACATGATATTAATTGATTTTTGTATTTTGTTCTCTAGGTCTGGATAGGCAAAGAATTGGAAAGTGTTCTTTCAGTCATTTGGACATCTGGGGAACTTAATAATGAAGTTTTTGAATGGACTTGTATGTGTGTAATCATAATTTACCTTTATGAGTAACATTTATGTGATATTTGTGTTGTCATTGTGCAATAAATGTTCTGTTTGCAAAAAAAAAAAAAAGACTTAATTGTTTCTTTTTTTTAAATATATACATATATATACATATATATATATATATATATATATATATATATATATATATATATATATATATATATATATATATATATAGATCTATAAATCTTTTTTTACAGCGTATTTTCACAGTGGTGCAGAAACATTTTGACGTTATCATGTCAGCATGTCTCCTTGGGACGTTTTAAGCCTGGTTATACAGTACTTTGTGTCCACATGAGCACAGGAGTTCACCTGCAGAAAATGATCATGGCTATCGCCTGGCTCCCTCAAGGCTCCATTTTGTGTGGCCATGCACATTCCAAATTTTATAACTTTGAGCAAACATTGCTCACGACACTTCAATCCCATTGGACGAATTTGAGGAAAGGGGCAGGGCAGATGTGCCTGTTCTTTTAAAGCAGCGTAAAACTACTGCAAAATGCAAATAATGTTAAAAGCACAATGTTTTTATGTTGCAATTAGGTGTTACAGCTCTTCAGATTAACTTATTTTGAAAGATAGGTATTTATCCACTATGTTTTGTACACTAAATAAGACAGTCTGAACAATACACTAAAGTTTAATTAGAAACCTACAATATGTGGCCAAATATATGTGTACACCCGAACACCACACCCATATGTAATTGCTGAATCAAAATCAAAGCTATTAATCCCTATGGTTGCTGCTATAGCAGCTTCCACTCTTCTGTGAAAGCTTTCCACTAGATGTCAGTGTTCCAATTCATCCCAAAGGTGTTCAGAGTTGCTCAGGCCTGGGCTTTGTGCAGACTCAAGAAACCATCTTTATTGAACTTGCTAAATGCACAGGGACATTGTCATGCTGAAACAGATAAGAACCATCCCGAAACTGTTGCCACAAATTTTGAAACAAATAATTTGCAAGAATGTCATTGTATGGAGTAGCATTCAATTTTGTTCTCACAGAAATACCTGGAATAGCCAAGCCTGATAATTAAAAGGGGATGCTCACATACTTTTGTCCATAAATTGAACTTACCATGTCCAGCTTGATACTACACATGATATCGTCCAAAATGTTATTTTACCATGTTATCTTTTAAAGCAAAGGGTTTACAACAATATAAAACCATACTAGTGAGAAAGTGATCAAATATGTGACTGAAGTTGTCTTTTTATATTTCTTAATAATTTTCAGAATTCAAATGTTCATAGGCTGCATGATTTATGTAAATCTGAATAACTGGCTTATTAACTTTTTTCAGGGAGGATCTCAGATTGTTGACCTAAGGTTGAAAGGTTAGACTAACAAAACCTATTGTCCTTTTGTTGTGAAAATCCCAATTACTTGACAAAATTAATAAATCAGTCTACATAACCATGTAATAATTTATCAACCCATACATTTTATTCTAATTATTTTAAACTCTATGACAGTTTGCTCCAACGATGTCAAACCAACTGCAAAAATCCATGTAAAACCATTAAATTCTTTGGTCATTTGATCTAAAGATTTCAAACCAATTTCAATAAACTCAGAATATTGTTCCCTACATAGCAGAAGCCTTATTTTTTTAGACTTTAAAATTGGTATTTTTATATATAGATTTTTTCTCTCCAAATAAAACAGTTAAACTCTTTGGCTGCTTAACCTAAAGATGTCAAACAAACAATACAAAACGTGGAATATTATTCGCTACATTGTACAAGCCTTCTTTTTTGGAAGTTAAACTTTTTATCCATATACAGTAAATCTATTAAACTCTTTGACCATTTGACCTAAAGATGTCAAACCAACTGCAAAAAACTTATTATATATTCCTTATATAGCACAAGGCTTCTTTTTGGGAGTATTCTTTTGGAAATTTTCATATAGAACTTTTTACCAAATAAATCCATTAATCTCTCTGACCCATTCCTTTCAAGTTCTTCTTTCTGTGCTGCATCAGTGGCTGACCCTATGGGAACTGGGTACCCTAAGGGTATTGATTACTTTGAGAAATCAACCATCCTTCGCATTTAGAACATGGGAAGAGAGGGAAGAAATGTCCAGGGGTGCGATTCCCAAAAGCATTGTTAGCCAACTATGGTCGCAAGTTCCATCGTTATCAACATAGTTCAACGATTTGGTGTTTCCCGAAACAGTAGTTCCAACGAACATTTGCAACACAGCATCGCATAGTTGAGTGGTTTGAACAACAGTTCTTTACCTGTAGTTTGAAGCATAGTTAGTTTGTTGTGTGGTACATTATTTGTCTTGACTCCTCTGAGGCTTCTTTATCTTTTATTCTATATATCTTTCATTCTGTCAGCTCTTTGACCACGTTTACATGAATTTAAAACTATTTATTCCGGAGTTCTTCAGAAAGCGGCATTCTGAAACATCACATAAACGCGAGTATAGCCCTTAAAGGGATTAAAGACTGTTAAGGGAAAGTGCTTTATCACATACGCTTTGTGTGTTTGTTAACATGTAAGTGGCGTTCAGGCCTATATGGCCACGTTCACACAGCAGCAGAATACGGATGTCAAACCTGTTTTGAGCGCTTATAATACGGTTATGTTCACAGTTCGGTTATTTACGAGAGTGACAACTGTATCTATAACCGAACTGACACCCACAAATTTTAAGGTCTCACAACTGCATTCTCGGCAAACCTGTGAACAGAACCTGTGAAATATGTGAATGGAACCGTACTGGACAACTAGTTGTTAGTTAAGTCATGTACAGTGAGAGACATGCTGCACTGTACATGCATGTGTCTTGTGTGTTTCATGTGGGGTTTCGTTAACACATGGAGATAGAGATTTTAGCAGCTTGTCATCCAAATATCCAACCGCTGTTTTCCACCGGCTGTTCACGGGCACGAGCCGCACGACACAAAAGCTGCACTCTGCACGCGGTTAAAAAGCATTCAAAGCCGCTGTCGGTTAATTATGATCTGATGGATGAATTCGCGCCTCGATTGGGCTCATTTATTTAATAATGCAGCATTAATTGTGATAACACATGCTGGTGTTATGGATGTCGCCATCTTTTAGTCTCTGTCACTATGGTTACAGCTGTTCGAATACGGTTGTGACTTCAGATGTTCGTTCATACACTACAACAGTTGAACTGCAACTGTAAGCTGTTATATGAATGGGACATTTCAAGAATCACACCTGTAAGTAAATACGGTTGTCAAACCCAAACACTGTGTGAACGTAGCCTGTGTTTTTGAATCGTGCATATGTGCTCAAGTGCATCAGGGGAACACCGAAGTCTGATGTAAAGGAAAACCTCACTATTGCAGCATATGTATCTGTCTCATTACATAATGCATGGCACTTTCGTGTCTTCACTTTTTAAGGAACTCACTTTTTTATATTGGAAATTCTGTTTGAAACGATCTTACAGTATAACTATCTTGATTGTTCTCCCTTCGAAGTGCCCTCCGAAGCTATCAGTTATGCTGTTGGAAACACAGGCAAGGAAGCCAGGAAATTACTTTTAGGAAGGCCTCAATAAAAATGGATGGGCCAAATTTTTAACCCATTTTTTTTTTTTAACCAAATTTTCCTTCAAACAGAAGGCGGCGCATTCAAGCAGTTCTTTCACACTTTCAGAAATAAGAATTTGTGCATTTTTATGCATTCATGCAGTTTTATAAATATATATTTGGAGTCAAAGAATAATCTGTAAAATTCTGGGTGGGCCAATCCACCCTTGGCTACACCACTGAACACAGGGTAAGTCAACTTTTGTGTGTGTGCGTGTGCTTGGGGCGGGGCTATTTGAGTGCAAGACCCTTTCTGTTGCTAGCTCTTTTTCAAGTGAAACGGGTGAAACATAGCAAAGGCTGCATCTGGTCAACTTGAAATCAAGCAAATACAAATTTTCACAATATTTTTGTCCTCTTTCCACCTCATTGTCCATTAGGCAATTTGTAATAAAGGTTTCTTTTTATATGAGTTATCAAATTAAATCGAGTAATCGTGAGAGCCCTAGTTCACAGCATTAAACTGTTTGTTGAGCTTATTTTGTTCTGCAACTACAGAAACAGCAAAAGACTCCATAAAAATACTGATCTTCAAATACTAGTTTTTCTCTCCACCACACAAATAAACCTGTGGATTCCACATAATAATGGGAACATTACCAGAAAATTTGACATCTTACAGTGATTCTCCTAAAATTTGGAATTCTCTTAAAAACGGTGAATTTGAACACAAGCAATGCTTTGAGGGTGGTAGCAATGGTGCATTGCTACACCTTGGAGAAGGATTTACCTGCTGACTTTTAGTGACTGTTAAGAACAGCAAGCTATCAAGGCTCAAAAACGCTTCACTAAATGACTAGTCAATTAGTCGACCATCCTAGCATCCCTAGTTTCTATACAATCTATAAAGAATTCTTTCTTACCTGCCACAGTGATACAAGTTGTTATATCAACCAATAACAAAATATTTCTTCTGTATTCAAGGACTGGCTACCGAATGGTCATTCTTACCACGTGTGCAAATATTTGGCAGTAGCACATTCCAACAACCCTACAGATTTTGAGGCCATTATCCGAATTTCACTGAAAACAGCAGATGAAGTAAAAGAGTGGGTAAAGTCCATGCCAGTGACATGGAGAATTGACCATACTAGGCCAACAAAAGGACAAAAGATCATTTTTAAAGTTAGTTTTAAGTCTTTACAAGGTTGTGTCATTAATTCAAGGTACTTGTAATCAAATGTTCTCATAAAGTGTCTTAATTTACTGTCTATACATTAGGCAGATTACAGGTGCCATCATAACACCAAGCCCAGGGGAACACCTAGAGATGATAAATCATCTAAAAACACCAACTGTCCTGCAAAAATGAAAATCAGCCTTCTGCGCACTGAGGTGTACCATGGACGGAAGAGCAGGTAAAACACATGGTGCTTAAATTAATTGTATTCTTTTCATCAAAGGACTATTCCAGTTTTAATACAAGTTAAGCTCAGTCAACAGCATTTGTGGCATAATGTTTATTACCACATAAAATAATTTCGACTCGTCCCTCCTTTTCTTTAAAAAAAAAGCAAAAATCAAGGTTACAGTGAGGCACTTACAATAAAAGTAAATGGGACCAATCCTTGAATGTTAAAATACATACTGTTTCAAAAGTATAACCACAAAACATAAACAGTATTTGTGTTAACATGATTTTAGTGTGATAAAATCGCTTACTAACCTTTTCTTTGTAAAGTACATTGAATTTTACAACTTTGTTGCCATGACGGCATAATGCAACCCTAAAACAACCGTAAAAATGCAGATTTAAACATTTTTAAAGCATGATTTTCCTTCACATTTTTTATTTATACTGCTCAATGAGGACTTCCAATCCTTTTCTACAGACTACAGCAAAATTTGTCTGTTGAAGCATAATTTTCAGTAAAGCTGCTCTGGAATGATGTGTTAAAGAGCTATACAAATAAAAATGACTTAACTTGACATTTCTGCCTTTAAACCCTCCCAAAATTGGCCCCGTTGACTTGCATTGTAAGTGCCTCACTGGAACCTCAATTTCTGCCCCTTTTTTTTTTTTTTTTTGCTAATCAATCATCATGCCACCAATGATGTGTATTGAGCTTAACTTGTATTGAAAGGTTCCTCTGATATTTTTTTGTCCTTTGTTTTTCCAGAAGTACTGATCCTCATGTGCCAGACTACCCCACAATTGTGACCATATCCAGCATTCACAATCACATCATCTGTATAGCTGATGCTATGTGTCATATTGATGTCTTAAAGCCAAGCAATGACCTTCCAGAAATACATGAACAAGAGACAGATGATGACCTCAGTGAGAGAGAATCAGTGAAAGGTTAGAGATGAAAAGATTAAACAAGTTGTATTATATAATTATAGACTCAATTTAATTAATTGTACAAATGGAAGGTATTGTGCTATAGTCTCATAAGTTTTTGTTTGTTTGTTTAGAAACTGGAGTTTGTCAAGAGTGGGATACCATGTGCCAAGAGTTGTCTGCTATGGTGCGGACTCAGAAGGAACTGCAAGGAGCAGCATCAGAATTCATAAAGTCATTTAACAGAATTAAACATAACCCATCTGTACTGTCTTCAGCTTTACATTTGTTTGGCCACCATGAAGCTACAAACCATGGATCTGTCCGAGCCCTCCAGAGGGCCTCCAAGCATACCAGGGCAATCGTAGCATCACAGCCCTCTTCAGTTGCTCATCAAAGGGTGAAACTTGGGGGAAGACATAGAATATTTGCTGGAAAACCTTTAAAAAACACAACTAGCCAAGATCATCGCTATAGCTTTGCCATGAACTGCAGGGAGTTGCAGTCTTGCACACACAGTGTAGATGTGCCACAGCAACCCTAAATGATGAAGAATTTTAGTTACGTCAACATTATTGTGTAGATTTTAAAATTTGAATAGTCTATATTAAAATTTCAATGCGGCAGTACATTTATTTTGCGACTGGTAAACCTATATGGCAACTCGTGTTTGGCTGCATTTCCACCCTGTTGGGTCCTCAGTGCCTGTTCTGTGGTTTGTGGACATTTAAACCTCCTCATTGCTTTCTCCTAATTTTTCCAATTATTGTTTATATGAAACGTTGTTCTGTCCTAATGCTTTTTAACATTTTTGTTAGCTTGTCAAAGTTGTGGTGAATCATGATGAAATATTCAGTATGTTTTTTCAAAATTTGAGCACATTTTCATCTGAAATTCTTGAAACCCAGATGGCAGAATTGTGTGGTGAAATGAAAGAGAAGTAAACTTGCATCATAGGTGGCAGGCAGTATAGGAAGTATACATTACAGTAAACCTCAATTTGTTTGGGAGAGCAAAACGCAAAGAGGTTAGATAATGGAAATCCATTTATATATATATATATATATATATATATATATATATATATATATATATATATTATTCTTTTAAATAAAACATTTTGATTATACTATGAAAACATTCTTTTTATCTTTGAATGTTAGAACTAAGAACATTCTCATCTAAAAAGACTACTGTTTGCCAGCTAACCACCTCCTAAATAACTACTACAATGTTGTATGAGGGTAATTAGGAGGGCTGACTAACTAAAGAATCGTACCTTTAACACTATAGCTGGGTCTGAAATGACACACTACACTGTGCACTTGCACTATACTGTACTCTATGCATTCAGCCATCTAGTGTATGACTTTTCAAAGTGTAGTAATGTCTCAGATGGAACACAAAAAATGTTTTTACTATACCAAAGCATTTTTATCAGCTGAAGGAAGTGACATTTCAAATGCACATGATGTGTTGCTGTCAAAGGCTTGTTAACTATTTGTTTCCTTCGCTGGTTCTAGATCCCAGGGCCACACCACAAAGACTCAAGGAGGCAGAGAAGTAAGTAAAACAAGCAGAATTTTATTTGTATCCACCTTTTTCCTGAAAGTGGAAGTGTTCCACGATTCGCCTACATAATCAAAAAAAACATAATCTAGCTCAGGTGCAAGCACCCTTACCGCTTTCTCTCTCTCCGGACGGACACTTGACCACACCCCTGCTGCCACAAATCCCCACCGCCTGACTCAGGCTGGGGAGGCATCAGGCCTGCTTGCCACTCCTCCCCACCCCCCCCACCCCCCCATTTCTGGAGAGGAAGTCAGCGACAGCCATCTGCACTCCTGGTCTGTGGACCATGTTGAACTTAAATGGCTGAAGAGCCAGATACCAACGGGAGATCCGCGCGTTGGTATCTTTCATGCAGTGGAGCCACTGGAGTGGGGCGTGATCCGAGCAGAGGGTGAAGGCCCGCCCCAACAGGTAGTACCGGAGAGTGAGGACCACCCACTTAATGGCGAGACACTCCCTTTCCATGGTGCTGTACTTAGTCTCCCTCAACGAGAGCTTAGGCTAATGTACAGCACCGGGCACTCCTCCCCCTCCACCACCTGCGAGAGTACGGCCCCCAGCCCTTTGTCTGAAGCGTCCGTCTGCAAGACAAAAGGGAGAGAGAAATCGGGTGAATGTAAAAGTGGCCCCCCGCAAAGTGTGGCTTTCACTTGCATAAACACCTGTTGACACTGCTCCGTCCACTGGACCGGGTCTGGAGCTCCCTTTTTAGTGAGATCAGTCAGCGGGCTGGTGACGTCCGAATAATTAGGCACAAATCTCCTATAATAGCCAACCAGCCCCAGGAACTGTCTCACCCCCTTTTTGGTCTTGGGCCTCGGGCAGGCTGCAATCACGCACTTCTTGGGGTTTGCTGTGAGTCCGGCCCGTCGCAGCGATCTCAGAACCGCCATCAGATGTTGCATGTGCCCCTGCCAATCACTGCTGTAAATGATGATGTCATCCAAATAGGCAGCAACGTAAGCCGAATGCGGTCTGAGGATTCGGTCCATGAGACACTGAAACGTAGCCGGGGCACCAAACAAACTGAACGGAAGTGTCACAAATTGGTGTAATCCGAACGGTGTGGAGAAAGCTGTTTTTTCACGGGAAATTGGTCTCAAAGGGATCTGCCAATAACCCTTGGTCAAATCCAGTGTCGAATAAAATCGAGCAGTGCCCAACCAATCGAGCAACTCATCAATGCGAGGCATTGGGTATGCATCAAATTTAGACAGCGCGTTGACTTTTCTATAATCCACACAGAATCATACAGACCTGTCGCTCTTAGGAACTAGAACAACTGGGCTGGACCAATCGCTGTGGGATTCCTCTATTACCCCCATATCGAGCATAGCATCCAATTCTTCCCGGACAATTTTCTTTTTGTGCTCAGGCAATCGGTAGGGACGGCTACGTACCACCACCCCTGGCTCAGTCTCGATGTGGTGCTGTATGAGGTTCATACGACCCGGTAGAGGGGAAAACACGTCTGCAAACTCCTTCTGCAATTTGGCAACCTCTGCGAGTTGATATGGTGAGAGGTGGTCTCCGCAAGTGACTGGGGTGAAATGATTCTGTTTTGTATTCACCTCTGGCCCGAGCTCTGCCCTCTCCAGGACTACCGTAGCCAACATCACAGGGACCGCCTCGCTCCACAATTTCAGGAGGTTGAGGTGGTATATTTGACGTGCGCCCCCTCTATCGGTTCGCTTTACCTCATAATCGAGATCCCCCACTTGTCGTGTGACCTCAACGGGTCCTTGCCACTTGGCGAGTAATTTGGAGCTCAATGTGGGAAGTAATACCAGTACCTTATCTCCCAGTGCAAATTCCCGCAGCCGAGTTCCCCTGTCATACAGTCGGCACTGTCATTCTTGAGCTTGGAGCAAGTCCTCCTGTGTTAGTTGCCCCAAGGTGTGGAGTTTTGCTCTAAGATCAAGAACGTATTGTATTTCATTCTTACTTTTTGAAGGTCCCTCCTCCCAAGCTTTGCGCATAACATCAAGCACGCGGTGCGGGTGCTGCCCGTATAGTAGCTCGAATGGAGAAAACCCCGTGGAGGCTTGCGGGACCTCTCGTATTGCGAATAACAGGGGATCGAGCCATTTGTCCCAATTTCTAGCATCCTCATGTACGAACTTACGAATCATATTTTTAAGGGTTTTATTAAATCGCTCCACCAGGCCATCTGTTTGTGGATGATAGATGCTGATGCGGATTGATTTAATGCCCAATAATTCGTAAAGCTTGCATAGTGTTCGTGACATAAAGTTTGTGCCTTGATCAGTGAGGATTTCTTTCGGAATCCCCACCCGGGAGATTATTTTGAAGAGTGCCTCCGCAACACTGCGTGCTGAGATGTTGCGCAGAGGCACTGCTTCCGGGTATCGCGTTGCATAGTCCACTAGGACTAATACAAAGCGATGTCTGCGTGCAGACCGCTCTAATGGCCCGACGAGGTCCATTCCAATTCTCTCAAAGGGGATCTCGATCAGCGGAAGAGGGCGCAATGGCGCTTTTGGGGTGACCGGTGGATTCACCAGCTGGCATTCACGGCATGCCGCACACCACCTGCTGACATCGCCGCCAATGCCCAGCCAATAAAAATGGGCTATTAGATGGTTCAGTGTTTTCCTTTTCCCTAGATGACCCGCCATGAGATTATAATGAGCCGCCTGGAACACCATTTCCCGACGACTCCATGGTATTAAGAGCTGGGTTGTATCTTCCTTTGAGTGTCCTGCATCACTCTATACAACCGCTCGTTTATAATTGAGAAATAAGGATATGAAAGGGTGACGCCCGGCTGGAGTTGTTGACCATCGATCACTCTCAGTTGGTCAAAGGCGTGCTTGATGGTTTCGTCTCACAACTGCTCCAAAGGGAAATCCCCTTCGGGAAATCCCCCGAGGACAGGAGGGGCTGCAGCCTCTCCCCCTCCACGTCATCCTGACGTGGAGCAGACGAAGACAGCCCTGGCTCCGCCTCCCCTGCCAGAGCATCACAAATCTCACATCTCGTGGCTTTAGATCAGGACCCATCCGCGCATATTCCCTTTAATACATTTCTAAACTCAGGCCAATTAGTCCCCAAAATCAGCGGATGGGTGAGGCGGGAACTAACCGTGGCCTCCACTCTATGTTTTGTTCCCCGAAATTTAATAACAAGGGTCACCACAGGGTAGTTGTGAATATCCCCATGCACACACTTCACCCTTACTGTTTTAGCTGTGCCTAAAGCCTTGCGTTGAACCAAGCGTTGGTGGGTAGTGGTTTCATTACAACCCGTGTCCACCAATGCTTGGTGAGTTCCCCCATGACACTTACCGGTATCCGGTACGCTCCGGCCCAATCAGGGGCAGTCTGCAGAGTGTCGGGGATCTGGACCACCGTTCCCAGCTCCATGACACACAGCCCACTGATCCCGGAAGTGTCCCGGATCTCCGCAACTCCAGCAGACCGGCCCAGGCGTCACGCTCGCACCTATGTCGGCGGGCACTTCCACCTGAGGGGGAGAGCGGCTGGGCACTGTTGCTGCTGTGGGAGACGGAACTGGCTTTGGTGGCAGGACTCCTCGCCTCCGCGGGACAGGAACAGGCTCTGGGGAGAGAGCAGAGTGAGAGAGAAGAGGGGAGGGGGAAGAGATCGGGGAAAACATAGGGTAGGGGGAGAGAGAGTGGGAGGGCTCTTCCACCCTCCGGTACGCCACAAAATGCCAGTCGAACGGCTTCCTCCAGTGATGCCGGGCGGTGGCACTGGACCCACTCCGCCGTTCCTCTTGGCAGTCGATGGATTAGCTGCTCCAGTACCACCTGGTCGACAACTCCCGTGATGTCGCAATTCCCCGCCAGCAGCCATTTCCGGCACACGTCTTGGAGCCGTTGGGAAAAAGCAAATGGGCGGTCGGTCTTCCCCAGCTTCAAGGTCCAGAACAGCTGGCGATACTGTTCTGGGCTACGACCCACCCGCTGCAGGATAGACTTTTTCAGGTCGTCATAGGCCAGGAGATTAGTTGCCGGCAACTGTTGGGCAGCAAGCTGAGATTCCCCGGACAGCAATGGGAGGAACCTGGCTGCCCACTGGTCACGCGGCCAGCCCGCGATCTCTGCAGTTCTCTCAAATAAGTTGAGGAAAGCCTCGGCATCGTCTTCGGCTCTCATCTTCAGGAGTGTGGGGGGAGGTAGTTGGCTGCGGTGGTCCGGGGTCGCGGCTCTCTCTTTCTCCTGGCCGAGGAGGCTCTGGATCGCGAGCCGGTCCTCTGCTTGAGCCTGTAGGATCTCGAAGAAGCACCGTTCCTGGTCTTGGCGTAGCTCAAGCAGTGATTGCTGGTTGGACTGATGTATACTGGCGAGGGACTGGAGGATCTCGGACACCTGGGAGGACTCCATGGGGCGTACTTCAGTTTTTATTCCCGGGTTTCGGCACCAGTGTGACACTGCTTCACAGGCAGAAGGGAAGGAGAACACAGGGAAGCGGGGTTTCCAGGTTCAGGTACGAGATTTAATCGGCCACCTCAATGCTTAACAATTTCACAAACTCATCAGTTTCACAGGCACGTAGTTACTTAAACACATCAGCTTCACAGGCATATAGTTACTTAAACACATCAGCTTCACAAACACAATAGATTAAGCACAACAGCTTCTGCAGCACCGTGGCCTTCCTTGTGCCAGACTCTCTCCCTCTGCTGCTGGTGGCGTGGCTGTTTATATGCCACTCTCCCCATGCTCATTGGAATTAGAGACAGGTGTTAAACATAATCTAACTCAGGTGCAAGCACCCTTACCACTTTCTCTCTCTCCGGATGGACGCTTGACCACGCCCCGCTACCACAATCACCAATCACATTCATAAAATGTACAAAATTGTCCAACTATAGAAGTCCGACACTCAAAGATAAAAAAACAAAAAAACTCCAGTCCAGGACTTTCAGGAATCCACGATTCCATGTCACCACTTAGAACAGCCGCTTGGTACGCAACAGGAATCCAGAAGGCACTGAAACCAAACAATTGGTTTCACCACAAGGATCAAATATGCCTGGGGACCTCAACCATTAAACCTGTGGAATCCAAACTTTCCTCTACTTATTCTAGTAAGCGCTCTTCAAAGAATTCTCAGTGTTTACCGTCTCTCTCACCAGCGTGATCCCCCCCCCCCGCCCCACTTATGGGCTTCCTTGTGTTCACAGCTGATTAGCATCTCAGCTCCACGTGACTGCTCTTCTTTCCAAGCGAAAGGACCCAGACAGGTAAGCGGACACTTCTTTTCGAGGGATGGGCTCATTTGGGGGACAAATGTGGTTACAGCAATAATTAAGCACGGGGTAATTAGAAAAGTGACAATTGGGAAAAACAAAAGCAAGAAAGGTGATTACATACACATTGTGATAGTAAGCAAAACTCACTGCAAAATACAAAACTCCTATTACTTTAAGAAAAACAATATGTGAAAATACTTTGCACTTCAAACGTTATAGCACAGCTCAAAAACTTTGCTATTTGTCATCCCCCACGCCCCTTTTTTAATTGTCATCCCGACAGCCCCAACCCCACCTGTTATAAATACCAGGCAGATCTCTTACCTATTGTCTCCCTTGTTGAACGTCTTAAGATCTTGTTCATGTAACGTTTGGGATGGATCTTCTATTTGAGCCCTCTCTTTGTAGGTTGGGGTCTTCTTGTTGTTGTACCTGCCATTCATTAATACTACTGGGTCGATACTTTGTCAAACTGAAAATCTGACAATTGTGCCACCCACCTCTGTTCTACAGCTCCAGGGGTTGCTGATTGCAAATGAATCAGCGGGCTATTGTCCACACAAACTGTAACTTTGGCCCCAAAAAATTGTCTTTGAACTTATGTGAAACTGCCCATTTTAGGGCCAGGAGCTCAAGCTTAAATGAGTTGTAATTCTGAACATTCTTTTCATTTTTTCGAAATGCTTCTGCTGGTGTAAGCAATCACTCTTTCTCTACCACCTTGTACTTGAGACAAAACAGCCCCTAGGCCTTTTAGGCTTGCATCGGTGGAGAGGTGAGTGTTTTCCGGGGTCTGTGGAGACCCCTTCCCTGCTTACCACATGCCCAAGGTAATTGACCTTGGACTGGAAAAGCTTGCATGTAAAATCCATGTCTTAATAGCTGCTCAAACACCTGTTCCAGGTGCTGCAAATGACTGTCAAAATCTGGAGAGTAAACTATCACAAAATCAAGTTGAGGATGGTGTCATTGAGCAGGCCCCCCATGCACCTTTGCATCAACCTCTGGAAGGTTGCTGAGGTGTTGTAAAGTCCAAAGGGCATCATCTGGAACTCAGAAAGGCCAAGAGGGGTAGTGAAGGCAGTCTTCTCTCTATCCCTAGGATCGACCTCTACTTGCCAGTAACCACTGGCCAAGTCCAATGCTGAGAACCACTGAGACTGCTTTAGACAGCATCCTTATGACCCAGGGCATTGAGCTTCCGATAATCTACACAGAACCTCCATGAATTATCTTTCTTCATCACCAACACAATGGGAGCTGCCCATGGACTGGAATTTTGCCTCACCACACACCCCACTATCCAGCAAAACCTTACTCCAGCGGCGAAGTAGTAGATCCATCTTCCTCTGCTCATCTGAATACAACCCCTCACCTCTAAAATCATGGACAGGGTGTTCACCCTCAGGTGGCAGCTGTTCCGTTTGCACCTCCACTGTGCCAGGGTTGTCTGCTCACAACACTAGCTCCCTTTCTCCATGAACATCAGCTATATATGTCTGGAAAACGGAAGCAAGAGAACGTCTTGGCGGTACCACAACAAGGTAAGGATCCTTTTTGCGGACTTCAGTTCGGCTTTCAACACCATCATCCTAGCTATACTCCAGAATAAATTACACCAACTCTCTGTTCCCATGTCTATCTGTCAGTGGATTACCAGCTTTCTGACAGACAGGCAGCAGCTTGTGAGACAGGGGAAACTCACTTCCAGCATCTGTTCAATCAGCACTAGTGCCCCCCAGGGATGTGTGATCTCCCCACTACTCTTCTCCCTCCACACCAATGACCATCGCCAAGGACCCCTCTGTCAAGCTCCTGAAGTTTGCAGATGACACCACTGTCACCAGCCTCATCCGAGATGATGATGAGTCTGCATACAGAAGGGAGGTTGAACAGCTGGCTGTCTGGTGCAGTCAAAACAACCTTGAGCTGAACATGCTCAAAACAGTGGAGATGATTGTGGACTTTAGGAGGAACACCCCAACACTGACCCCCCTCAACATTCTAAACAGCACTGTGGCAGCAGTGGAGTCATTCAGGTTCCTGGGCACTACCATCTCACAGGATCTGAAGTGGGAGACACACATTGACTCCATTGTGAAAAAGGCCCAGAAGAGGTTGTACTTCCTTCGCCAGCTGAGGAAGTTCAACCTGCCACAGGCGCTGCTGATACAGTTCTACTCAGCAGTCATTGAGTCTGTCCTCTGCACTTCAATAACTGTCTGGTTTGGTTCAGCTACGAAATCAGACATCAGAAGACTACAAAGGACAGTTTGGACTTCTGAGAGGATTATTGGTTGCCCCCCCCCCATTACTCTGGACCCCACTCACCCTGCCTATTACCTGTTGCCTTCTTGCCTTCTGAGCACCAGAACCGTCAGGCACAGGAGCAGTTTTTTCCCTCAGGCTATTCATCTCATGAACAGTTAAAATTGCCCCATTGAGCAATAGCTATGTGCAATACACAGTTTAGTCTTTTTTTTAGTTTTGTAGTCAGAAATATAATTGTGCCACCATATTAATTTATTTAATTATAAATCAAAAATTTCATTAAAAAAAACAAGTTTTTGAAATTGATAACTTGGACCAAATAATAAAGAAAAGCAGCCAATAAGTGCCCAGCATATAGATGGGAACTCCTTCAATACTGTTTAAAAAGCATCCCAGGGTGATACCTCAAGAAGTTGGTTGAGAAAATGTCAAGAGTACATTTTTGAAAATTCTAGGCAAAGGGTGACTACTTTGAAGATGCTAAAATATAAACATTTTTTATTTATTTTGGATTTTGTTTACTCACAACATAATTCCCATGGTTCCATTTATGTTATTCCATAGTTTTAATGACTTTACTATTATTCTAAAATGTGAAAAAAAAAAATAATAATAATAATAATAATTCTAATAAAGAATGAGTAAGTGTTTCAAAACTTTTGACCGGTAGTGTATGTGTGTCAGTGTGTGTATTTGTATAATTATTTTTTATTTTTTTTATTATTATCTATGTCTTGCTGCTGATTTTGTATTGTTGTACACTGGAAGCTCCTGTCACCAAGACAAATTTCTTGTTATTCTGATCCACATGCCCATTTCACTGGGCTCATTGGGACTTACTCTGTTACCATGTACTACACGTACCGCTATCTCTGTTGCGCACCATCTCCCTGTTTACATTTGCGACTCCCGCTGCACGCGTTTACATGCGCTTGCTCCCTCGAACGCTGACGGGGAGAATAGCATGACGGATGCCGTGACTAGCCCCCCCATGTCCTTGACACCTCGCGCACGGAACTCGCGCTTACTTCCGCATTACACATCCGGGCATTTGCACGTGATGAAATCAGATGAATTAATAGTGATAAACATAATAGCAATATGTTATTAAAGAGGTGACCACAAATAGCTGGATTAATGTTGTAAATTCTTTAAAGGGGGCGAGGAGTTGTCAGTGTAAGGGGAGCCCCCAAGAGCTCGAACACTGAATAAACTCCACACATAGTTCATTCCAAAAGGATTGTTTAGTGTAAAACATGCAGACAGGAGGTCATTATTGTGAGCTGTTTCCTCACAAAAGCAGTTTATTTAGCACACTCAAGCATCTCCTCCATAGACATCCATTAAAAAACAGCCTCTTGTCTCCTCCCCTGTGTATCGATATAGAATGTCAATGGGACCACTGTTATGCTATTTTATTGCTAAGCTTGTAGTCTCCACTTGATTGAAGGGCTCTGCCTAAGCTTCACAGGCACTGTGCAAAAGCATCATGCGCATTGGCTGGAACAGCCAGATTTTTTTTTTTTTTTTTTTTAATTTTTTTTTTTTTTTTCAAGTCAGATTTTAATGCTGATTTGAAATGTGTTATTTGATCATAATCTTAACCAACCACTTTGGAGATTTCGGTCTTTCCCCATTCAAGTAGATAGAAGCTGTAGCCTACTTTTTTTTGTATACACAGAAAACAGCTGCCCGGGAGCGTTCCCAAGATGGCCACCAAGTGGACTGACTTGCCTTGAAAGCGGCTTTGATTTACACTATGACGCAACTGTGGCATTATATTATAATATTAATAACTATGGTCGCTACATATGAATGTTATCTTAACTACCCAATTGCAGCTTACTTAGCCAATCATGCCGGGGAAAGTGGGATTTATAGATACACAGGTTTAACAGGTAAAAAATTCGGGTGAGCAAAATAAACGACTGTCCATAAATAAAACTAATAAAATATTATGAAATGTGAATGCAAATAATGTGTTTAGCAGTCATTTTTCTGCAGTCATTCTGTCAAACAGCGACACCCATTGGATAATGTTTCAGTGGGAGGCGGCGTCTCTTAAGCCTTCCTTGTGAATGTGAGAACACTTGGCAATAAAGCTCATTCTGATTCAGCTCATTGTATTCTCATGTCTGAGTTTGAAAGGCATACTACCCATACTACTCTTACTATTGCCATATGTGTCTATGACAGAAATAGTATTAGTATGCAATTTTGACCTTAGTGTGACGGGGCATAAATGCCGAATGTATTGAAAAGTCACGTGAGGGGAGACGTTAGCTCCGATTAGCGCTGATTCGTTCAATATGCTGTCAATCAATCAATGCGACAGTGCCCGCCTCTCATGCTCTGGTCCTCACAGTGTGTCTCTGCAGATCGCGAACTGATGGAAGTGCAGAAACTATTTGCACAGAAAACAACTAACTGACACAGACAACCGCATTTTTGGTCACATCCAAATCAAAACGAACTTAAAATTACTTGAAATCTGAAATGGTATGTGAGTGACCAGCTTTTTAGTGAGCAATTGCCCTTAAAGGTACAGATCCGTGCCATCACAAACCCTGTGTTGTTTAACAAGGAGTAGATGACTATAAAAATAAGAGGTGAACAGATGAAATATACATGAAATATGCTTGTTGTCTTGTAGGTATTGTTTTAGATGCAATAAAAAATCAATAATTATAAAACAATGCATACACTTGGAGTCTTTAATTTGAATTGATTTAATAAATAGTGTTAATATCAACTTTCAAAAATAAGTATTTATATATATATATTAATTTTTGGGGGCATATATATATATATATATATATATATATATATATATATATATATATATATATGCATAGCCTATACAAATTTGATGATAATAAACTGATTTAAGGAAAATATTGTATATGTTTCATAGAGAACAACAAACATTTTTAGTATTTTGTTATGTTGTTGAATTTATAAGCAAAATATGTGACTTTATATTATATATTTTTTATGCAGGTGTACTTTTTTTAATATCATATGTTTTGATAAATCAGATTTAAGATTTGTATGGGTTTAACCTGAAAGCTATTTAAGTGTCAACTGGAACTGAAATAGGAATTTATACTGGACTTGTAAAAAAAATAAAAAATGCTGAGATGGCACTCCACCATAGACTACAATGTCATCTGTAAAATAATATAGCACTGAGAATTGACACTGATGAATGAGTTTAAGTGAAGAGAAAAATGGCCTGTGAATCCAGTAAACAAATCATTGAAAGGCACAATTCTGTTTTCAATATTTTATTAATTTTAAACAAAAAGAGCTTACACAATTGCATAGGATACATGAATGGGTCATGCATTAAAGAGTGGCAGGAATTAGTAAAATTATATATATATATATATGCGCAAGAATAATTAGAATGATATCCCTTTTATAAACCTTGGAGTTACAGGGAGTAAAACAAATGAAGTGGATACATTTAAACAATGTAAGAACAATTCATACTGAAACATTTTAAAATTCAGTAGTGATAATGAGACATACATTAGTTACAATCACAATGTTGTGCATTTGGATAAAAATAGTAATAAACAAACTTAAGACAATTCAAAATATATTGCATAAACTTTACTGTAAATTGTTGGAATGGTTAAAAATCGGAATATACTGAATCTGGTATACAGTGCATTTCAGCATTATTTTTCAATTATGGTCAAAAAGCTACTAGGTAAATTGGGTGAAAAAAAATGCCTGAAATATATTGTAAATTTAAATTAAAATAAATCCATAATGAAAGTCTAATTTGGATTGGTTTATACAAACATTACAAATACACAAATGATTGGTTTGGTTTAATGTACTTCTGCCTTCGAAGACACTGGGCCCCAATTCATTAACCGTACGTAGGCACATGTTTATGTTTTTATGCAGAAATCATGAATCATCAATAAGTTTGCACTTTAAATTATTCTTAATTTACATAAAAATTAGAACCAGCTGAAACCACATACACACAAAAAAACTCAAGCAATTATAACATGAAATGTTTTAAGTTAGAATGTTTTGCTTTATATCTATATGTATATATTATTGTTAGAAAATGAATAACCCTACAATAAGTTTTACCTATTTGAGTAACAAAAATGATGCTTGTTACAGCTCACTCTGAGATTTTGCATAAAAATACAGCTATGACTACATAAAAGGTGTTTGATGCGTTTCAACTGGTTTTAAGAATGACACAGCTTTAATCAAAGATCTTGTGGCGCATGTTCTTAGAAGAGAGTGCATCTTTAAAGATATGTATATGCAGAGAGCAACACATCGCTGTACAGGAGAGGTTGTGCGGAAAGCCTTTATATGGAGATAGTTGGGCATGTTTTATCCAATTACTAACTCTGGCAATGTGCTCCTTCATTTCGAATATTCCAGATTCCTCAACATTAGAACAAAGAACAAATGTCTGTGCGTATATGCTGAAATTTTGCACGAAAACTTTTTTTCTGTTCACATAAATATGTAACATGTCCGCATTTATTAGTGAATCAGACTCATTGTTTGCACATGACTTTCTGGACAGAAAATGGCAAGTTTGTGACTTTAAGACATTCATTTATCAAAGTGAATTAAGAACTGTGTGTGCCCACAGCTAGAGAACAGGTGCATTACGCCCTGTTGGAAAGCTCAGTGTGGTGTAAGACTCTTGTTTTTGTTGCACAAATCCACCTTTATAAATTGTTGAGTTCCAGAAGAGTTTGGTCAAGCACTTGATGCATGTTTAGATTCTCCTCTTTGGCCTGGGCTAGTTTCTCTGGTGGTGTGAGAACAAAAAAGGCAACGTGAGACAGCTTTAATACAAAACATCAAAATCAGGTTGCATGGAAAATGCGACGTATCAGATAAAATGAACAGACAATAAAATTTTGAAAATTATAACAGAATATAAAAGTGAAAGGAATGACAAAAATGTTGTAGATTACTCTGTATTATATTAAAGAATTTGGTTTCTTACAAAGAGTATTATTAAATTGGGGCTTTTCACTGTACCTTAAGAATAAGAATATCTGACTTCTGACTGTGTTAGAAAAACTAACTTCATTAGGGGACCATTGGTGCAGTGTTTACAAATGAGACAAAAAACCTAAAGAGAGGGGAGGGGTGCTTCTTTTTGACATCATGCTTAGGCAAGACTGGGCATTGAGAGTTCTCTCAGAGCAGGAAAAGAGATGCCCTTGTTTTGGGAAATGTCGAGTCAGGGGTTTACATTACACTGGATATAATGGCACAGTCACAGTGGATAGCAGATGCTACTCAACTCTTTGATGCTGCAAAAAGATGTTAAAGGGCTATTTAAATATACTGTATATATAATATTTTAGTAATTATACTAATATTATATATATATATATATATATATATATATATTTATATTATACACACAGTTGTGCTCAAAAGTTTGCATACCCTGACAGAAATTGTGACATTTTGGCATTGATTTTGAAAATATGACTAATCATGCAAAAATAAAAAAAAAATAAAAAGTTTTTTATTTAAAGAGAGTGATCATATGAAGCCATTTATCATCACATAGTTGTTTGGCTCCTTTTTAAATCATAATGATAACAGAAATCACCCAAATGGCCCTGATCAAAAGTGTATATACCCTTGAATGTTTGGCCTTGTTACAGACACACAAGGTGACACACACAGGTTTAAATGGCAATTAAAGGTTAATTTCCCACACCTGTGGCTTTTTAAATTGCAATTAGTGTCTGTGTATATAAATAGTCAATGAGTTTGTTAGCTCTCACGTGGATGCACTGAGCAGGCTAGATACTGAACCATGGGGAGCAGAAGTGTCAAAAAGACCTGCGTAACAAGGTAATGGAACTTTATAAAGATGGAAAAGGATATAAAAAGATATCCAAAGCCTTGAAAATGCCAGTCAGTACTGTTCAATCACTTATTAAGAAGTGGAAAATTCGGGGATCTCTTGATACCAAGCCAAGGTCAGGTAGACCAAGAAAGATTTCAGCCACAACTGCCAGAAGAATTGTTCGGGATACAAAGAAAAACCCACAGGTAACCTCAGGAGAAATACAGGCTGCTCTGGAAAAAGACGGTGTGGTTGTTTCAAGGAGCACAATACGACGATACTTGAACAAAAATGAGCTGCGTGGTTGAGTTGCCAGAAAGAAGCCTTTACTGCGCCAATGCCACAAAAAAGCCTGGTTACAATATGCCCGACAACACCTTGACACACTGTAATTTTGAGTGACGAGACCAAAATAGAGCTTTATGGTCACAACCATAAGCGCTATGTTTGGAGAGGGGTCAACAAGGCCTATGGTGAAAAGAATACCATCCCCACTGTGAAGCATGGTGGTGGCTCACTGATGTTTTGGGGGTGTGTGAGCTCTAAAGGCACTGGGAATCTTGTGAAAATTGATGGCAAGATGAATGCAGCATGTTATCAGAAAATACTGGCAGACAATTTGCATTCTTCTGCATGAAAGCTGCGCATGGGACGCTCTTGGACTTTCCAGCACGACAACGACCCTATGCACAAGGCCAAGTTGACCCTCCAGTGGTTAGAGCAGAAAAAGGTGAAGGTTCCTGAGTGGCCATCACAGTCTCCTGACCTTAATATCATCGAGCCACTCTGGGGAGATCTCAAACTTTCGGTTCATGCAAGACGACCAAAGACTTTGCATGACCTGGAGGCATTTTGCCAAGACGAATGGGCAGCTATACTACCTGCAAGAATTTGGGGCCTCATAGACAACTATTACAAAAGACTACACACTGTCATTGATGCTAAAGGGGGCAATAAACAGTATTAAGAACTAAGGGTATGCAGACTTTTGAACAGGGGTCATTTAATTTTTTTCTTTGTTGACATGTTTTGTTTTATGATTGTGCCATTCTGTTATAACCTACAGTTGAATATGAATCCCATAAGAAATAAAAGAAATGTGTTTTGCCTGCTCACTCATGTTTTCTTTAAAAATGGTACATATATTACCAATTCTCAAAGGGTATGCAAACATTTGAGCACAACTGTGTATGTATATATATATTTTTAACAGTAGTTAAAATATACTAGCTATATACTAACTAGACAAAAGGCTAAGCACTGCTTTTAGAAATATGGATTTAAATATTCATAAAACGCATTTGTTTTCAAAATGAAATGTGCATAAATTTGTTTAATAATCCAACTAAAAATACATTATATATAAATTCAATATCTATTTCTATAAATTTCTCCAATGTGCATTTTTAGCATGCTTGCCAAAATGTGCAATGATTTTTATATAAACAAATATCTTGAATACAAGCTTTAATAGGTCCCTTATTGTACAGTACATAAGTAGCATCATTTCAGTTCTATTGTAATTCAGTCTGCCTCTCCATGCAGATTAAATCATTCATGTTCCATACTAGTGGAAAGCACAAACAGGTCAGTTTGAGCTATTAATGGCAAGAATCAAACAGTTTGATTGCCCAGGATTTTGGACACTCTGAATTTGGATTGGCTGGCTCAGACTAGTATGTCTACATGTAGATTAAATACAAAAGTTTCACATTTACAGTGCTGAATTTTCTGAGTTTGTGCACATTTAAAGCATTTACTTTTTTTTTTTTTTTTTTTGTAAAAGTAGTAGTTACTACTACTACTACAAAAAAAAAAAAAAAGTAGAGTTTGGTGGTAAAATGGACATACAATTTTGGTGTGTATTTTATTTCTTTGGTTTCAAGGTTTGTGATCTTTTAATCTGTGACAAAGTCTTTAAAGCTGAAGTGCAGTTGGGTCATGCTGCAAAATAATGATCTGAAATACAAGCAAGTCTGCTAGACATTACTAGCATGTTTTAACATGTTGCTTTGCTAGGCAAGGTTTTTGCATTTGGTTGCTAGGCAGTTACCAGGGTGATACTCAAAAGGCTCCTTGCCAGCCTGAGTCAAATGTGCCAACCTGGAAATGTCTACAATGTTCTGTTGCAGAGATATGCATGCTAGCTTGGCACTGCTAGCATGTGTTAGCACTTTGCTAAGTGTTGCTAGCATGAGTTAAAATGATGCTAGCATTAGACTCAGTCAAACAAGCCAAACAGGACATTTCTACAATGTTCTGGTGCAGAGATGTGTTTTGTTACTTGGTTGCTAGGGTAAGCCCATGTGGTTGCTAGGCAGTTGCCAGGGTGATAATGAGAAGTCCTGAGTCATACAAGCCAACAATGAAGTCTTTATGACATTCTGATCCTGAGATACCCAAAGTCAATGGGGCTGATTGCTAGGGTGTGGCTAAGTAGTTTTTCAAGTAGATACATGAAGACTGATTGCTCACCCAAGTAAAACAAGCCAACTCTCATGTCTCTAGGACATTCTGATCTGAAGATATCACACTCAGCCATTAAATGGAAGTCAATGGGGCTGGTTGCTAGGGTGTTCTAAATGGTTGCTAGGGCATGGCTAAGTAGTTTCCCAATGATACTTGAAGACTGATTGCTCACTCAAGTGAAACAAGCCAACTGTCTTGTCTGTAGTACATTCTGATCCAAAGATATCCCTCTCAGCCATTTTTAATGGAAGTCAATAGGGCTGGTTGCTAGTGTGCTCTAAATGGTTGCTAGGGTGCGGTTAACCAGTAACCAGAAGGATTCTTATTGGCTGCTTAGTGACCTGACTCAAGAGCCAATCCCCAAGTGTCTACAACATTCTGTTCTGAAGATATCCTTCTGAGCCATTTTGAATGGAAGTATATGGGGGTGGTTGCTAGGGTGTGGCTACACCATTTCAAAGATGATACTTAAGCTGTATCTCATTTGGAAGGCTGCGTGCTAGGTAGGACGCGTCCTTTGAAGGCTGCAGTATATCGAGTGTCCTTTAAACAAGCCTTGTTTAAACAAGACGGCCTTTGTAGTACAAACGGAAACTGAACATAACATGGTTGCTATGACAGCACGCCACTCTTTAACAAGCGCGAGCGCTTTGAGTGACAAGGGAACAAAGTGTTTTTGGAAGGGAATGTATAAAGGTAAATTTTAGGAGAGTTATGATGTAGAGAGAAAAGAAAATAGAAAATAGAATTGTGGGTTGAGTGCCCATGAAGGATACACCTCATGTATCCTCCAAATTCCTGTGAAAGAAGGTCGCATTCGAAGGCTGCATTTGAAGTGTCCTACTCGCTTTTCTGAAATGAGACAGCCTTGATGATGTATGCGGCCAACAAATGCGACCTCTGGAGGATGCAGCCTTCGAAACGAGACAGCCTTAGAGACTGACTGGTAGCCCGAGTGAAATGAGCCCACCCCCATGTCTCTACGACATTCTGATTGGGAGATATGATCCCACAAAATTCAGGGTCTTGTCATAATAGGAAAAAACTATTGTTTTCATGGGTGAGACCCTTGCCATAGTATGCTTATGGGGCTCTTACAGAGTTAGGTGCCAAAAAGTGTACGGAATAATAACAATAATAATAATAATAATAATAATAATAATAATAATATGTGAGATTATAATAGTGATGCTTTGCTTCACAAGCACCACTAATAATAATAATTATTATTTTTTTCTTACATAATTATTTTCTCTTTCAAGCCAACCTAATTATTTACAAGACATTTTTTTAAAACACATCCACAGCAACCTTGAATATACAGTATATGTCCTAGTCTGAGTCACAAGATAATTTAGGTTTTAAGTATTAGGCATACTATTGCTTGACATAGGCATCTCACATGGGTTTACTTTCTAGTCAATGAAAATCATATTCCTACACTGTAAAAAACTTACTGTAGAATTTACAGAAATTACCTGGCAAAAAAAAGTTGCCAATAAAAGTACTGTAAAAATGTTAATTGCTCTAAAACGAATTACATGCCCACATCACATATTATTGTAAAACACATGGACTACAAACACATCCTAACTGTAAATTCACTTACATGTAAATTTGCTGTTACTGTAATACTTTGACTCGTAATGAATTGTGAACTACAGTTGCAACTTGTAATATGTTAACTGTAAATTACCATAAAAATAAATAAAAAAAAAGCAACTTCCTATTGGTCAATGCGGAGATTTCGCCTGTCAAAGTTCACCAAACTTGAACGAGGAGAAATCAGTGCGAGGAAATTCTTCTGCAACGGAAGTCCATCGCGCAGAATCCCATTGAAATGACTGTATTTCACCCAAGAAACTTTGCCGTGCAAAGACATGTGTAACCGCTCCTTTACAAGAAAAAAGCTCTTGTTTGGGGTTTGAAAATAGCCATTTGTGTACAGTACAAGGCTTTTTAGAGTGGATTATGTTCCTTAGATTTGCCATCAAAGCTCAGAATTGCTCGTCTACAAGCACCCTTTGTTTTTTTTGTGATAAATTCACACTTTTTTTAATTTATTTTTTTATACACATCTCTCATGCAGTCATACTGAAATAACAGAACAGTTACTGTTTAAAGGTTTTCATAATGAGACTTCACCTTACTAATGTACAACAAAAACCTTTAATATGAAGCACACAAATGTTTGCGTTAAATGCCTCATAACAGTATCTTTCCAGTGCAGTTTGCATTAAGGACTTATATAAGGTGTTCATAAGGTTTTGTCCTTTTATCAAGCTAACACATCAACAGCAAGCCATTTTTTTGGGGCCATTCAAATCTCCCTGTAGTTTGTGCCATATGGCATATTTGTACATGTTTTAAAGCTAATGCATTTACGAGGAGCTGTCAATAAAAGCAGATGTGATCCAAGCATTGCCATTAGCTACTGAATTCGTTTTTCTTCTGATCTTGTGAAGACCTTGGCAGCATCAGTGAGAGTCAAACACAGAGTGGCCAAACAGATGGAAGAAGAAAGAGACATGGAGAGAGGCTTAATGGAAGAAAAAAAATAAGGCACTGGAATTTTGGAATCTTTGATGCAGAAGTGGAAAATAATACTAGCAGCAATAAGAATGCTTTGTAAACCTGCAATCTGAAACAAACAGTAAAGCTGAAACTCTGCTGTGAAATGAGAAACATTTCAAGGTATTTCAATGTGCATTCCCAAAGCACCAAATGACTAAAATTTGCACAATCTGACATGTTTCTTGGAAGTTTTCTGGTCATGTATTCTTCCTGACATGAGGCCACAGATTTGTCTACTGCTGTAGAGTTTACATATACACAGGTTTCTTGTTTTGACCTCAACTTAACTTTTTCTGTTTTTCCAAAGAACAGTCCAGAGTAAGGCATTAAAGATAAGGTCACTGTTTTTTCTCTTGTACATGTACACTCTGCAAAGAAGGGCTGTACAGTGTAAATTACAGAATTCCCTGTATTCCAAAAAAAAAAATAAAAAAAAAATTTGTCCAGTTGAGAGTACAACAGTTTTAATGGATGCTGTAAGCAAACACACAAGGGGCAAGGAGAGTATGGAAATAATGGGTATCCCAATTCTGCATAGCTGTCTGTATCTGATGCATGCTTATGTTTCATATGAACACAGTATTCATCTTGTTTTGTATGTGTAGCCAAAATAAAGAATATGGCATGCAGTTGACCAAAACAAAATGAGTTTTCATGTAAAATTTAAAATTCTACTACTCAAATTAATAATTGTGATTACTAGGGGTGGGTAAAAATATTGTTTTTCCGATTAATTGTGATCTTGATATCGTTTCTTAAATCCCAATATCGATCTTTAACTCAATGCGCAACCCTCTACTACAAATCAGAGAGGAAATCACTTGCATTTGCAACCAAATTTTGTGACTAAAATGAATATATTTTGCTACTGGCTTGTAAATGTTTACATTTCACTCACCAGTAATTGTGTAGTTTAGTCATGAAGTGTTCAGCAGCGAGATCCTTTCACAGCGTGTTGAGAGTAAAAGTTGTTGTGTTACTAGTAAAAGTAATGTGTCCAAGATGAGATCCATGCAACCCATTTGTCATGGAACAATGTCTTTTTTAATATCCTTTCTGTTGTTTTCAAACAGTTGTTGATCAAAAACAACCACAAATAATTATATATTTTTTTATTCTAATCATGAATCGCACAGATGAGCTAAAGCCATTCGATTCCTTTCTAGTTAACATGCACTCATTTAAAGATGCTGTTTACAGAAATGCCGTTTTTTTTTTTTTTTTTTGGTTTGTTTTTTTGTTAAAGATAGAGCACCAGTTTTAGCACGTGTTCAAGAAATCAATGTAAATACTTGTAAATAGTACACATTATGCAATTTAACAATAAATATGTAACAAAAATAATATGAAATAGATTATTACTATTTTTATTAATAACTATTATTATTATTAACTGACTGAATACATTTATTTGTTCATTTTTAAAAAGACAAAATGTGACCAAAATGAAAAATAAAATTAGTAAAATTTATATTTTCCATAATGTACTTAATTATAAGGTCCCTCGTATAATAGCATTAGCTGGGAGATAATTTATATGTAAGCAAAAGGGACATTATAACTGAAATAAACCCATATGAATAGATATTGAATCTAATTGGAATGGAAAGCTTGTGAATCGGAATCAGACTGAATCGGGAAATCTGTATCAGTACTAGGGATGTGCAGAACGACTAATTTCACTGACGTTTAACTGAAAATTTTTAAGCCGATTAGTCTAAAAAGAAACCAACCTTCAGAAAATAAAAAATGTGACCCATTTAAAATACTTAATCTATTCCAAATCCGAAGCTAAATTCCACTGAAAAGGGGCATTTATCTGAGACGTGCTCGCCTTTGTACTTTACTGTACTTTAAATAGAACATGACACGCATTCACTGCATCAACGTTAGCGAATATTTAACAGACATATTTATTGAGAACAACTGAATGAATAGTGCAGGATCAATGGAACAACCCTAAAAGCCTGTTCTAAACGGAAATCACCATGTAAAAGTAGCTTTACATTAAAACAGTCAGGACATTGTTGAAAATAATTAACAGGTAGACTAAGCCAAATCTATGAGAGAGAAAAAAAATGTGCTGAAAAGTCACGCGTATTTCACGATGTGCAGTCGTGCATTAACCATTGATCTAATATGACAGCTGTTCAGTAAAGAACGTCAACCAATAACAGTTACGATATTAAAAAAGTAGCTATAGGATAGAAAAAAATAGGCCTGTGATGTAGCCTACAATAAACTCAATATATTCTAAACACGACGTGCACACAGAATAAAAGATAGTTTAACTGTTAAGCAGTTGACACCTCGTTGAAAACAGCCTTAATCAGCAGATAAAAAAAAAATTAAAAAAAAAGGCATACGTAGCCTAAAACAGTTATTTTCTAGGCTACTTACTCAAAAGCATACATTTTTTGATGAGCAAAATTATCGACATGGTCTGGTGAAAGACGGGACTTGACTCACCTGAGACGGCTGTTCTGCGCTTGAAAAAGCCTGCTCAGCAGAAAAATAAAGTACAAGCATGCACAGATGTAAAGAAGACTCAAATGTGAAAACATCCATAGGGACTTTCAAACATTTGGAAAGCCGATTCCCGCACCACCGAAGTGATTCATAACTACTTTGCTGAGTTTGCTTGTCTAGTGAGAGGACATTTTCCTGCGAGTGAGAGAGGGAAGACGCACGTGCAGCCTGAGGTGAAATTAAACTCTCTCCGCTCCAGATATCCTCTTTTTAAAATAATATTTGTATTATTAATTCTAATTAAAATATGTAACATTAATATGAGTAATTTAAGTGCAGTCTCTGCAAAAAATATAAAGCCAAATGTAAATGTGTAAAAATTATGATCAGTTTAACGGGGGGAAATATTAACCGACTAGTAATTCCAGTGTCGACTAGCAGCATCAGAACTGTTTAGTCGACTAGTCTCGCACATACCTAATCAACACCCTACCCTACTGGCAAAACTGTGATAATCTAAATAAAATGAAAAAAGATTGAAAATGAGAGAGAAAAAAAAAAAAAAAACTGAAGCAGGAGACATTTTTGGCATTTATTACAGGAAAAAGTGAAGCGGTGGGAGAATATGTTGAGCATGTATAACACACTGTAGTGAAAGTGTCAATATTGTGCTAGTTACACAGCTAAACTTTGGACTAAACATGGAAGAACCTCTTTCAGTCATGGGAACAAAACACAATGTTGATAGTTTAGGACAGAAAGACAGGACGCAAAACGAGCTGCAGTCTGAGCTCCATCAAATCAGACTGATTATTAATGTTTGATCTCCGTTTCTGTCACATGGAGAAAATACAAACAGAATCAGCACTAAACCCAAGGTGTGCCAAACAGACAGTGCCACAGAGAGGAAAGGAAGGATGAAGGAGGACAGCGAGGGTTCTTTCAGAGGGTAGTCATGTCGTTTAGAGCCAGATCCAGCTCCTCGCTGAGGGCTTTACCCTTCAATTTCTGAGCATACACCTCATCTGAACATCATCAGGACCAGAGACAGCACAGACAACAAACAGAAACATGAAATGGACAAAAATGTAACAAAAACACAGAATAATATTGTGAGATAAGGGATTGAGTTTCTCGCTCACTATCATTGTATAACAACTACAGAAAAGGGCTTTCAAATGACCAAATTTTTTTTAAATTGAAGCAATCTGAGCTTGAAGTAAAACCTAATACGCAAAGTATCAGAATAAGCAGACAGAATGAGTAAAGATGGCAAGACGTCTTAAAAAAATTGAGCTTTTGGCACAAGGCGTAGATAAAACAGCGAGACATGACGCAACACCCAAAGACATGTCTGCATGTGTACATTTGTACAGACAAAATTAATTGCTGTGGACTGTAGGCTAGTGAAATTATATAGAAAAACAAACAATATACACTACTGGTCAAAAGTTTTGAAACACTTGACTGAAATGTTTCTCATGATCTTAAAAATCTTTTGATCTTAAGACGTATGCTTAAATGTTTGAAATTCGTTTTGTAGACAAAAATATAATTGTGCCAACATATTAATTTATTTCATTATAAAACTACAATTTAATAAAAAAAAATAAATAAAAAGTTTTTGAAATTGATGACTTGGACCAAATAATAAAGAAAAGCAGCCAATAAGTGCCCAACATAGATGGGAACTCCTTCAATACTGTTTAAAAAGCATCCCAGGGTGATACCTCAAGAAGTTGGTTGAGAAAATGTCAAGAGTACATATCTGCAAATTCTAGGCAAAGGGTGACTACTTTGAAGATGCTAAAATATAACATTTGGATTTTGTTTATTCACAACATATTTCCCATAGTTCCATTTATAGTTCTCCATAGTTTTGATGACTTTACTATTATTCTAAAAAAAAAAAAAAAAATTCTAATATAGAATGAGTAAGTGTTTCAAAACTTTTGACCGGTAGTGTATTTACTTCCAAAGCCACTTTTCATGGATATAATACTTTACTCATCTGCCACAACAATGTAATGTCTTTGAATTATCTTCATATGTGGGCTATTCGCAGAAAATATTGATATGTGATTTTTTTGCAAACAATTTGATTAACCAGTGTAACATGTAATTACTTTGATTACATTTTCAATCAATTGACAGCCCTACTACAGAACAATATTAGCCTAACTATAAAACTTGTTAAATGAAGTGATATGTCTGAACAACAAGCAAACAGCATCAAATCTTCGTTATAAAATGTTTACTCAGGCATTTAAGCTCTCTCAAACAGATATTTTTGATTAGTTAGATCACCTCAGAAATGATACTCCATCTGCAAAAACCCACAACACATGCTCTCACGTCAACTCAGGCATGTGATCGGCTAATCACAAAAAAAGCAAGAAAATGTATCGAGCAAAGTGGTACATCATCAGCTGTCAACATTAGTTAACATGAACTAACAATTAAAACCACTTCTACAGCATTTATTAATTTCAACATATTACATTTTTTTTGTTTTTAAGAGATTTCTCTCAACACGTACTGTTCCTGTGCTGCTTTTACAACCGTCACACTGATTTTTCCATATTAATGTGAAAATGCCAATGAATAAAAATGTAATATTACATGTTCTTAGGAGTGCCGACCCCTCTTCATCATGTGGCTTGTATTATTTCTGCATTGTGCATTTAAATTAACAGAGTTTTTACAGAGAGTGGTCTTCAAAAAAATTCATGTCCATTTTATTACATCCATAACCAAAGTTCATTTTCCAAACTAAATGGGGGAATAATTCATCTAGACTGAACATTTTCAAATGTCTGCACTGTATCTGCAGGGTTTTATGATTATACAGACAAACGGTTCGATATGTGATGATAAATTTCACGATTACACTGCAAATATCATGTCAGTAATGCTGGTACTGCAGCTAGTGATTTGTAACCTGTCAGCAACTGTGGCAACGGTTCAAACCTGTTTTTTATCCAACCATTTTATTTCTCTTGATGAATTAAAACAAACCTGTCTTAATTGAATGAAGTCCTGACGGCGAAAATCAGGAGCCTCCGTCTCACACGTTCTTAGTGTGTGCATGACACAGAAGCCGCTGTGAAGTTTGTGAGTGAAGTTGTTCCGAGGGAAGGTTGAATGACACTTTTTTTGGGTGAAAAATGCTTATCGGGAATACACCGGACAGGACATTGTCGATAACATGACAATGTCATGAACATTATTTTAACGGATTTACAAAATTCATGTGGGTCACATTTTTAGGTAGGAAAAACCAGAATTCTGGATTAATCTATCTAAGGGGTCAAGAGTCAACTCATCAAAACAGATAACCTGCAGTTAAAGTCTGTTACATTTAAGAAGACATGAGATCCATCAGCCAAATACACACACAACACACTTACACCACTTCAAACAATGTTAGTACAGAAAATAATGGACAACTGGCTATATCTGGTCATGCTAAACAGTTTTTCCAGTTTGCTGTTTATCATTCTGGCTTACAAAAATGGTGAAAAATGAGACTGCAAAACGTGAAATTACTAGTGCATTCTGGTTATTCTTTCTGTTATTAGTTCATTATTTATAGGCAGCATAATGAAATAAGACGTACCTTCTAAATCATCAATAGTCTTCTCAAGCTTTGCCACAGACCTCTCAGCAAACTCAGCTCGGGTTTCCGCCTGAAGGAAAACCATGAATTTTTATGAACCAATGAGACAGAGAAAAAAAACATGATATTAGACAAAATAAACATATAACAATGAATAAAGGTGAAAAGATGTTAAGTAATGAGAAGTCCATGCACTGACTTCAGTCTCAATCTCTTAAACTGTGTGTACTGTACTGTGTAGTGAGATACTGGATTCTGCTTGAGGAAAAGCACTGAAATGTAATAGTGGAGGCCATGAAAGACATTTAATTTTGTGCTTCTGTAACTACTTTTTTAAATATGCTTAGCACTGGCTGAGAGTGTTTTTATTATAAAATATGATAGAGCATCACAATGAGTTCATTCTGTAAGCAGTGGATCCTATGAACTTTCTGCCATGTTAAACCATTAACATCTACTAGAATGGTGTAGCCTATTAGTTAAAATGCATTGAGTTTTTTGCTAATTGGTAAAATTTTAAACAAAGAAATAATAATGTTAGTACAATATTTTGGAGAAATGTATTAAACACTAACATGAGATGAAGACTCTAGTGACAGTCTAAGAGAAAAGGCTGCTTTATTCTACATATGGTGCTGGGCAGAAATTCATAAGCGCCGCCATATACACTACATTGCCAAAAGTATTCGCTCATCTGCCTTTAGACGCATATGAACTTAAGTGACATCACATTCTTAATCCATAGGGTTTAATATGACGTCGGCCCACCCTTTGCAGCTATAACAGCTTCAACTCTTCTGGGAAGGCTTTCCACAAGGTTTAGGAGTGTGTTTATGGGAATTTTTGACCATTCTTCCAGAAGCGCATTTGTGAGGTCAGACACTGATGTTGGACGAGAAGGCCTGGCTCGCAGTCTTCGCTCTAATTCATCCCAAAGGTGCTCTATCGGGTTGAGGTCAGGACTCTGTGCAGGCCAGTCAAGTTCTTCCACACCAAACTCGCTCATCCATGTCTTTATGGACCTTGCTTTGTGCACTGGTGCGCAGTCATGTTGGAACAGGAAGGGGCCATCCCCAAACTGTTCCCACAAAGTTGGGAGCATGGAATTGTCCAAAATCTCTTGGTATGCTGAAGCATTCAGAGTTCCTTTCACTGGAACTAAGGGGCCAAGCCCAGCTCCTGAAAAACAACCCCACACCATAATCCCCCCTCCACCAAACTTCACAGTTGGCACAATGCAGTCAGACAAGTACCGTTCTCCTGGCAACCGCCAAACCCAGACTCGTCCATCAGATTGCCAGATGGAGAAGCGTGATTCGTCACTCCAGAGAACGCGTCTCTACTCCTCTAGAGTCCAGTGGCGGCGTGCTTTACACCACTGCATCCGACGCTTTGCATTGCACTTGGTGATGTATGGCTTGGATGCAGCTGCTCGGCCATGGAAACCCATTCCATGAAGCTCTCTACACACTGTTCTTGAGCTAATCTGAAGGCCACATGAACTTTGGAGGTCTGTAGCGATTGACTGCAGAAAGTTGGCGACCTCTGCGAACTATGCACCTCAGCATCCACTGACCCCGCTCTGTCATTTTACGTGGCCTACCACTTCGTGGCTGAGTTGCTGTCATTCCCAATCGCTTCCACTTTGTTATAATACCACTGACAGTTGTCTATGGAATATTTAGTAGCGAGGAAATTTCACGACTGGACTTGTTGCACAGGTGGCATCCTATCACAGTACCACGCTGGAATTCACTGAGCTCCTGAGAGCGGCCCATTCTTTCACAAATGTTTGTAGAAGCAGTCTGCATGCCTAGGTGCTTCATTTTATACACCTGTGGCCATGGAAGTGATTGCAACACCTGAATTCCATTATTTGGATGGGTGAGCGAATACTTTTGGCAATATAGTGTAGCTTGTTGCAAATATTGGTCATTTTATCTTGATAATCTCCTGCAATTGGATGTGTTCAATAACAAAATGTATTAGTCATGGCTGACTGCAGATAGTACATTTCTATAATGGCACAAACACTAATATTATTAAGATCTATGTTGATAAAAGCAAGGTTATGGTTTAAAACCCCTACATGAACCATCACCATTGTACCCTTAACTTCAGGTTACTACAGGAGAGCTGAACCTATTATAAATTAATGGTGTGTGTCGCTTTGGATACAAACATCAGCTAAATGACTTGGTAGATCATAAGACATTATAGACAACAGACATTGTGGGTTCTAGCAAATGCTTGCTTGCCCCTGTGAAAGGATTACTCATATTCTTAGGACTTCTAGCTGACACATACTTGTATTATTCAGGTGATATTTCCAGAATTTTGTCTATGCGCTATTTCCAAAGCGAGCACTCACCTCTTTGAGTTTGTCAGTGAGTACTCTGATTTCCTCTTCATATTTGTCTTCTTTTGTGGAGTACTGATGAAGAAAAAAAAAGAAAACATTAAACAATCGTTTAATGTTAAACCATCCTTCATTCAGGTGCTTTCTGTTTACGCACAATTCAATATTTTAAATATCTTTATTACTGAGTAAAGATGTCTTTATTAGCCAAATACTTACTATACAATAAAAAAAAAATACATCATTCTCTGATCAGCAGAAAAACATTACATTGGTTTGGCGAAAAAGGTAGCAGAGAAGTCTATGGAGACAGTGAGCATGAGTAAGCTGTTTTTACTCTACCAATCGATTTGATTAAAAGACAGCTGAGTAAAACAAATAGTTTTTATATGCTTATCTCATCCCTTAATGCTGTATTAACAAGAGACATTTTTCAGCTTGGTTTAAAATTTGGAAGAATGGCTAAATCATTTGTTCATGTTCCTGGCACACTGTCATTATGGCTGTATGCCTATTAAATGTTGTGTAGCTCGAGACAATAAATGACAAACAAAATGTTATTAATTGAATCTTTTTTTCTTTTCCTTTTTTACATTTACAAGGCCTGTCTGATTGATGGCTAGATCTCGGTTTTGTGTACCATTCATTTCTGTAGGTGTCTACATTAACCACACACATGGGCGGTCTATGCATTTGGACTTTCCACTGTCACAAATCCTAAGTCTACTCTTCCTACCTTCTCAGCCTGTGCCTCCAGGGACTTCAAGTTGTTGGTGACATTTTTCAATTCTTCCTCAAGGTCACCAGATTTGCTGTGCGACAGTAGGAGAGGTGGGAAAAGAAAGGGCAAATAAGGAGAGGAGGAGAAAGACAGCATTTTGAGAAAACAGGAAAGACAGCCATTTTAGCTAAAGAGACCCCAACCTGAATGGGACAAGAAGTCATTCTCCTTTACTTTGAATGAATAAACATTCAAAGTTCCAAGGACACTGGAGAGTAATCCTTTACATGCCTTTTAAATGTTAATCACAAATCAGTTTCTCTTGAAAGAGTGTTCCATATAATGCAGAATATAACAGCACAGGTCAAATTTATACCAAATTTCAGGTCAAATATGACCACAACAATAAATTAAAATCTTTCATACTGTCCAAATAAAAACATTTTTTCCAAGGTGCATGCTACATAAGAGCAGTAATTAAACTGCGGCGTTCCCAAAGGCTCTGGTTTAGGACCCTTTTGCTTTTGCAGGACATGTTGCAGCTGCACAGGGATAGAGCTGAAAAGATCTCCAAAAGAGAGGAAACGTAAAAAGAAGCCAGCATTAGAGACACGTCATTCTCTCGTCAGTACCTCATCCTCTCCGGCCATCATGGATTTCAAATTCTGGTCCATGAGCCTAAGTTCCTCCTCCAGCTGCCTGACTCGACTGTTAGTCCACAGAGGGCCGGAAAGGGGGGGTGGGGGAGTGGTCAGGGTAGGTAATGGGGGATGTAGCATGCATTTGGGAAACAGGGAGAGAGGACAACCAGAAACCTTTCTGTTGTTAAATGATCCTGAGAAATCTTCTGTTACTAATAACAGATCACTTGCATCAGTTGAAGTCTTTGGAAAAAGACTATTACCCTACAGTATTAAGAGAGATCAGTTCTTGCAAGTATTCTACTTAAAAAGTTTGCAGACTGTGGCTTTGTTGTTTCAGGTCCCACTGTCATGCATTATTCTAAGTTACTGCAGGATTCATGCAAAGGCACGTTTGTTCCTGACAAGGAGTTAAATCAGCAGTTTTCCAGATGCAGATTCATCTTGGTTATGTTTTCATTATGTCATTGCCAGCCAAGGGAATACAATACAATACAATACAATACAATACAATACAAAATGACTGAATAAAAGCAGAGAGTTTAACAGAAACACTAAGAAATACCTCTGACTACTGACACCCTTGCATTTACACACAGGGTTCCTAATGTTTGTTTATGGAATTTTACAATATAAAATACTCAGATAAACTGTCTTGAATTAAAGTTTTATACTTACGCCTCAGCCACCTCAGCTCGCTCCTCAGAGCGCTCGAGTTCACCCTCAAGGATCACCAACTTACGTGCCACCTGCAGTCAAATAAACTAATTCAACAATTATAGCTCTTTATTACTACCTTATCAAATAGCAACTGTTTGAAGAGATTACATCTGGAAAGCCACACTAAGAAACAAGTTCATCCTCAACAAACAATAATGCAAGATTTATGGTACAGTGACCCTGTGTTTTAGACCACATCCACTCTAATCTGTTTCATTTGAAAACAATTTCCTAACGTCATTGTTTTCCAAAGTATAGAGACCATTTTCTAAACACTCCTTTTTTGGTGGAGGAAAATGCCTTTCTAGTTGGGATGAGAGGCATAAACATAGCGAAATTAATGTGAATGTGGAGTTAGGCATAAAGTGGGCATGGAAGGTCAGGCTGATATGACATGTTATAAAGACTTGTGTTGTCTCTAAACTGTGAGTCAGTCAGTCACCGACTGATTAAGAACATCAAGGGACTCCTGTCGAATTGACGGTGTAATCTGCAGGTCAGTAATCTGCCACTGCTCCTGACTAAACACAGTATGCAATTAGTAAACAAGTTTTTTTTTTTAACTACTAGTCTGTTGAAGGTTCGTGCATTTAAAAAAAAAAAAAATAAATAATATTTAAATACTTTCTCTATTCGCAGCTTAATATGTAGAGACAACTACTAGTAAGACATTCACATTTCAGAATGGCGCTTTCGCCAACTCCTGGAATAAGCTATTTTCGTAAGTGCATGTAAACTGGGACACTGTGCCATACAAATTAGTATTTTATATAATTAATATAATTAAACAATAAAATGCAGTATAACAAAATAACGAAATATAGAGATTCTATTATAATTTTACAGCTAAAACAATAACTAGTTATAGTATGAATAAGGATGCATAAGAAGTGTTGTTTAAATCTTTCTAGTGCTCTAATGATGAGGTAATGGATCCTGACATGCACACCTCCTCATATTTGCGGTCAGCCTCTTCAGCGATGTGTTTGGCCTCCTTCAGCTGCATCTCCTGGATCTCCATCTTCTCCTCATCTTTTGTTGCTCTGTTCTCAATCACCTTCATTCCTCTGTATGGACAAAAACACAACGCGTATACTATAAAAACTACACAGATTTCAGCCAAAATATTGGATTCGCTCTGCTTGTCTGAACAAAGCCCAAGTGTGTAGCAGTGTAGAAGAATCCACCTCTCGCTCTCATCTGCGGCTTTCTCTGCCTCCTCAAGTTTCTGTAGCGCTGTGGCGAGTCTTTCCTGGGCACGATCTAACTCCTCCTCTACCAGCTGGATACGTCTGTTCAGGGACGCCACCTCAGCCTCGGCCTAGGATCACAGAAATATGATATGACAAACACCACCACAAGTTGTTTGGGAGGGTTTCAAGAAAAAAAGCCCCTGCTCTCATCAAACAACAAACTCAAGCGTCTTCAGTTTGCCAGACACTACTGCAACTTCAAATGCGACTGGGTTCTATGGTCAGATGAAAAAAAAAAAAAAAAAGAGCTTTTTGGCAGGAAACACCAGAGATGGGTTTGGCGCACACAGAGATGAAGCAGTCCCCAATGCCATGGTTAAATGTGGTGCTGCATCTTAAATGTTGTGGGGCTGTTTTTATACCAGAGGTCCTGGACATCTTGTTCAGATACATGGCATCACGGACTATCAAATACCAACAGATAAAAAAAAAAAAAAATCAAAACCTGACTGCCTGTGCCAGAAAGCTTAAAATGGACCCTGGTTGGATCTTCCAGCAGGACAATGATCCAAAACAAACATCAAAATCAACACAAAAATGGTTCGCTGACCACAAAATCAAGGTTCTGCCATGGCCATCCCAGTCCCCTGACCTGAACCCCATAGAAAATCTGTGGGGTGAACTGAAGAGGAGTCCACCAACATGGACCTCTGAATTTGAAGGATTTCTAGAGATTCTGTATGGAGGAATGGTCTCTGATCCCTTGTTATGTGTTCTCCAACCTCATTAGGCATTATAGGAAAAGACTCAGAGCTGTTACTTAGAGAAAAGTATTGAATAAAAGGATGCCAATAATTATGGCAAATGCGTTTTGGAGAAAAATATTTAATAATGAGATATTTCCCCTGTTTCAATTGTTTAACTTCAATTAAAAGGTTAGATTTTTGTGATTTTTTTTTTTTAATGAAAGATCAAAAGGATAAACAATGCAGATTTTTTTTTTCACAGCCTTCTTTGCTGATATTTACCAAAGGTGCCAATATTTTTGGCCACCACTGTACTGCATGATTCACTCTCTCTCACGCATTTTGCACAGTTTCAATTGTGATTCAATTTTGATATTGTGAAGCATCATGATATACTGAATTGTAATTCATGTCTCACAAAACCTGTTGTATCATAAGGTTGGTGTTACCCCTAAAAATAACATCATCTTAGCACATTCTTTTATTAGTCCAAAAAGACCTGTTGTATTTAATTATATTTTTATATGCCTCTTCAATTTTATTAACAAACCAACTCTAGCCAGCAAACCTTGAATTTCTCATTTTATGTCAAAATTTGTGTATTGGTAAAGGGTTTTCTAAAGGTGCATAGTGGATTGAGCCCTGGAATTACATGAGCAATCGCTGGACCACTATTAAATTCACAGACATCTTGAGGAACAATGTTTTTGTGATTGCAGGAAGCAGATGTTCACATGGAACACTGAAGAACACTCTCTCTCTGGATGCATTGTCTGCTTTAATGTTGAACATCTAAACAAAAGGGAATATTTTAAGATACATGGAATGTAGATTAACTGACGTGACGCTATGCGAGGTTCGGATGTGTGAACGGTGAGCTCTGCGCATTTTGCTAGTTTTGATACTTTTAATGATATAAACCGGTGAGATTCGATACACCCTGATCCATAACTGTTCTAGGAAGACAATGTCAAAGAATTCAAAATCCTCAGGCACTTACATGCTCAAGCTGATGCCCCTCCGGAGGCCTCGAGTCAGGGAGTCGATTTGCCCTGAGAGGTGAATGAAATTCGGCGACAATTGCTGAACGTATCAGCAATACTGACGAAGGTCGTTGCTGACTTGGAGGATCTTGCTGCAATACGTCAATCGATCAAGGCCATGGAGACGAAATTCACTGAGATGGTTACAAGAGCGGCGGTTGTCGAGAAACGGATCGATTATCTGGAGTCATCGGAGAGGAAATTAGCTGCTAATCCACTAGTGATCAAAGCAGATTGAGCGCATGTTGGAGGATTTAGAGAATCGTAACTGGCAGAATAACATCCGAATTGTTGGAATTCCTGAGGGAGCAGAGGGTCAGTATATGATGGAATTCCTGGACGGGCTCTTTCCAAATCTGCTTGACATAACAGGCCATAAGCTGGAAATCGAGCGAGCTCACAGGGTCCTGGCATGGTGATCTGCTGAGGGAGACAGGCTCTGATCAACTCTGACCAAATTTCTGAGATCACCCGATAAAGATCTCGTGTTATGCGAGGCGAGGAGTAAAGGAAGGCTTTCTTGGAAGAACCACAACATTTTCTTGTTCCCAGACTTTGCGAATTTGACAAGAGAGAAACGTGATCGATTCAATGGAAGGTCGCTTTTGCACTGATGTTCCCGGCCAAATTGAGAATAGATATAAAGGATGGCCATAAAGTATTTACATGTCCCCAGCAAGCATTGTCCTTCATAAAGACAATGGACTAAGTCATTTTGTGGTACTCACGTTGCAGCCAAGTGAGCCTGACTTACTGAACATTCACTTGACCGTCTGAGGAAACTGAGCACCTTTTTTGTTTCTTTTTGTGCTGGTTCCACTAAGTGGCTGGAGTTTGTTTTGCCCCTTCGGGACAAATTTGTGGATGAATCTGCACGTTCTTTGTGCTTATGCATATTTGAGTGATTGTGTCATTTGTTGCACTCATGTAGCAGTTGAATAGGCCGGCTCACTGAACATTCGTTTGACTGTCCAGAAACTGAATGGCCTTTATATTATATATATATATTATATATATATTACACACACACACACACACACACACACACACACAGTGGGGTCACTTGCCTGAAATGTATCTCATGATCTTAAAAACCTTTTGATCTGAAGGCGTATGCTTAAATGTTTGAAATTAGTTTTGTAGACAAAAATATAATTGTGCCAACATATTAATTTAATTAAAAAACTAAAATTTTATTTAAAAAAAATAAATGACTTGGACCGAATAATTAAAAAAAGCAGCCACTAAGTGCCCAGCATATAGATGGGAACTCCTTCAATACAGTTTAAAAAACATCCCAGGGTGATACCTCAAGAAGTTGGTAGAGAAAATGCCAAGAGTACATATCTGCAAATTCTAGGCAAAGGGTGGCCACTTTGAAAATGCTAAAATATAACATAGTTCTGATATATTTTGGATTTTTTTATTCACAACATAATTCCCATATTTCCATTTCTATAATTCCATAGTTGCGATGACTTTACTATTATTCTAAAATGTGAAAAAAAACAAAACAAGAATGAATAAGTGACCCTAAACATTGAACGGTAGTGTGTGTGTGTGTGTGTGTATTATATATATATATATACACACACACACACACACACACACACACACACACACACACACACACACACACACACACACACACACACACAGAGTACTGTGCGAAAGTTTTAGGCACATAAGATGTTTCACAAAAGCATTTGTCTTAAGATGGTTACAGCTTTAGTGTGTCAATAGGAAATATAAATGTTAGACTCCCAAACATTACTTTTGCAAACAGGAAAGATTAGAATAGAAGAACAGGGAGCCATGCAACAGATGTCATGGCCCCCACAAAACCCCCTACTGAACATCGTGTCTGTCTGAGATTACATAAAGAGACAAAAGCAATTGAGACAGCCTAAATAGATAGAAGAACTGTGGCGAATTCTCCACGAAGCTTGGAACATCCTATCTGCTCATATATATATATATATATATATATATATATATATATATATATATATATATATATATATATATATATATATATATATAAATAAATAATATAATATTGGGAGGATACTTTTTTTTTTAATTTTTTTTTTTTTTTTCACCCAATTTGGAATGCCTAATTCCCAATGCGCTTTTAAGTCCTCATGGTCGCGTAGTGATTCGCCTCACTCTGGGTGGCAGAGGAAGAATCCCAGCTGCCTCCACATCTGAGACTGTCAACCCGCACATCTTATTACCTGGCTTGTTGAGCGCATTGCCACGGAGACATAGCACGTGTGGAGGCTTCACGCCATCCACTGCGGCATCCACGCCCAACTCACCACGCACCCCACCGAGAACGAACCACATTATAGGGACCACGAGGAGGTTACCCCATGTGACTCTACCCTCCCTAGCAACCAGGCCAATTTGGTTGCTTAGGAGACCTGGCTGGAGTCACTCAGCACACACTGGGATTCGAACTAGCGAACTCCAGAAGTGGTAGCCAGCGTCTTTTACCACTGAGCTACCCAGGCCACCGGGAGGAGACTTTAATCTATTGATGGACTCAGTCCTTGATCATAGTGAAGCAAAAGTGTGTAAGCCCCCTAGTGCAACATTGACGCTTCTCAGAACGTGTAAAAATCTTGTTCTTGCAATTCTTGTACTTTTGAACCCATCTGGTAGGGACTATACATTCTTTTCATCAGTCCATAAGATTTATTCTAGAATAGATTTTAAAAAAAAAAATTATATCTAAGTCCCTCATTTCATCCGTTGTTGTCTGCTCAATTGGAAACATCTTAGTCTCAGATCACGCCCTGGTGAGATTAGAGGTGTTGCCACATACAGAGAAAAATAAATCATATAGTTGGTGCTTTAATGTATCCCTTTTGCAAAATCCTGATTTCCAACAAATGTTAAAAGGCTGAAATCAGTGTCTATATGGAGACCAACTGGTCCTCAATATCTTCTGTGGGTATGGCTTGGGAGGCACTTAAGGCGGTTCTTAGGGGTCGGATCATACAGTATGCCTCATTCATCAAAAAATCCAAAGCTTGAGAACTCGTGGAGTTGGAAGGGAATACTAAAAGTGCTGAGGCAGAGCTGAAGCGCCGAATGTCATCTGATGGCCTCAGAGAATTGACCCGATTGAAATGCAGATATAATCCTATTTTGTCACGGAAGGTGGAGTTTTGGTTATTCAGGGCAAGACAGTCATACTTTGAGTCGGGGGACAAAGCAGGGAAGCTTTTGGCTAGATATATAAAGCAGTGAGAGTCTCTTTCTATTATTCCCTCAGTGAAATCTGCTGATGGTTAAATATTTACCTCAGCCATTGATATTAATAATGCTTTGAAAGAATTCTATCTTGATCTTTATAGTTCCATGTCTTCATCTACTGATGAAGATATTAGAAACTTTGTGGAACCATTAGAATTCCCTAAACTGACGACTGAGCAAAAACCTTAGAGGAGTTTGACGAAGTAATTAAGGCCCTGCCTACAGGCAAGATGGGGCCAGATGGTTTTGCCGCTGAATTTTTTAGATCTTATGCTACAGAACTAGCTCCACTTTTGCTAGTAGTTTATATGGAATCATTAAAGAATGGAAAGCTTCCACCAACCATGACACAAGCCCGGATCAGTCTGATTCTTAAAAAGGACAAAGAACCAAGTGAGTGTGAGAGTTACCATCCAATTTCCCTGATCTAGCTAGACGTTAAAATTTTGTCAATCTCAACATTAAACACTAAAAAGTATCCCCATTTGTAATCATCTTGCACAAAACAAAACAACAAAAAAAATTACAAAATAACACTTAATTTTAGACATTTACTTTCTCTATCAAGTCCCATGCAAAGCATGCTGGGAACTAGAAATCCCCCACCAGTTTCAATAAACCAAATAAAAAAATCAATTTTGTCCCAACACAAATGGATTAAAGTAAACTTTTTTCCATTAAAACCAGCATTTTTTGAGTAATACGAACTAGGGAAAATTCAGTAAACATAATGATAAAGTAAATTTTTTTCAGAATAATATGAAAGAACAGGGGCAAATAACATAAGGGTAAATAACATGACAATTTTTTTGTCCAAATCTTTTACATTATTAAACAAATATCATTAAAAAATACACTAAACAATTGCTTGAATTCACTTCTATGATGAACATATTTTAAATTTCTGGAGTATAAAGTAATTTAGATTTTTTTGTTTCTTCTGGGTCTTAAAGGAGCAATATGTAACATTGAAATCAAGCATTTAAAACGGGTACTGCAGTCCAAATTCAAAATACTGGAGAGATTTGTCTCCCCCACCCCCTCCTCCACAGACTCAAGCTCACACGGGTTGCCAGGTTGAGGACATGCAACAGGAATGAGCAAACTGACAATGGCAATCGACAAGCCTTACACTGTAAGCTGATAAGCTAATGTATATGTTTGCAATGTTTTTATTGTTTGCAAATTATAAACAGTTCATGTGGTTTTTTATAACTCTGTCAATGTTAGCTAGATGGATTGCTGGCTTCCATTGCTGCAGCGTGCTGTGTTTGCCTGCTAAGTTGTTTCAGATCTGGCAACCCGGGGTGTCAAATACTGTTGGGAAATGGGCAGTGGGCGGGATCACACAGGCCAAAACACAAACAGAAATTCCGGCCTGGAACAGACATTTCTAAATAGAATATATGGGCTGTAGCATTGTTTTTGGAGAAGCCAGTATTTCAACTTAGCATGTTTCCTAAATCTCTGATAAAATATTATGATAATTTTATGCTTTAGTACAGTAAATATATTACATAATGCACCTTTAAAGTAAAAAATGTCATGAGGTGTAACCGTCCAAAGTCAAAAAAGTCAGTCTCAAGCTGAAATTCTTGTAAAAAGAAATGCTGGTGTGAGCAGTGCAGAATAATCTTTTATTATTATTTCTTAAAAAAACTAAGCAGTAAACAATTGTTTTAAAATATGATATTTAAAAACACTTATTTCTACCAAATCAAAGTCATATGGCTTAACCAGCACGTACGTAGCTAGCTATTTTGTTGTTTATGATGACAAAAACCACAAAACTGAGTGGACCCCTTTAGACACTGTGTGTGAAGTTTTGAAAAAATATCTGGTATTTTGACATTTTTATGAAAAGGCACATTTTGTTCAGGTCACGTGGTCTAAACCGGAGAAAACGTATTGATATTTTTGACTCAAATATATCAAAGATATTTAAAAATACATATTTTTTTTACCTTGAAATGTGTTTGAAACTTTTTTGAAATTGATGATTACATTGTTTATACTCATGTATTTAAGGGGCAGGAAAAGTATTTTAATACTTTTAACTTGATGGTTACACCACATTACATTTTTAAAGCAATTAAATAATTTGTTTTGTAGAAAATGCTAAAAAAGGTTTACCAAATTGGACACAAAGATTACATTTCTAGGAACTTCACACAAATGTTTTAAACTAGATTTTTAAAAGATTTCTTATTTTTAAAACCCAGGACAACCTTATTTGTCAATGACCCATAAGTAGGAAAGATTATTACCCGCAATACCTGGATGACTGGTCAAATATCAGTATGAACCCAGAGAAGGCAGATATCAGTATGAAGAAATATATGACCACTGAATGCCATGATTGAACAACCAGAATCAACCTTACAAAAACAGAGTTCACTGCAAATTTGTGGCAAATTCGCCACAGATCATTTTCACATGCAAATGAGCTTTGCGGTAAACTTGCAGCAAATTGTCCATTGTTGCCCAAGGTTTGCCGGAGGTTCACCACTACTGGTGAAGAGATGCAAACTTCTGGCAAACATTTGCAGCAAATCATAAGCTCATTTGCATGTGAAAATAACAAGCGGCAAATTTGCGGTTGCAAATGCGACCAAAAATAACTGATTACGACAATAATTTAAAATCTAGTCACCATTGGCGACAGTCTGGTTGTGTGCGTTCATATGCGGTTTCGTCAGATATCTTGCGAGTTACTGAATATATTTTTAGAGCACGCACCAGTGTGCCTCGTGCTGCTTTTCACCTGTTCTGTTGTGATGAACTCACTGCACCGCACACAACAACAAACCCAGCACGAAAGAGTCATGAACAAATGACTCTTTTGAAATGGGTCTTTTTCATGAATCACCCGAAAAAAACTGAGGGTGTGAACTCAAGGGCTCAGGTTAGCAGTTTGAATCAAAGTCACTTTCTCAGCAAATCAGCCGTAGTGTCAGTGAGTTCAACTAGGAGCGCAGACATTTCAAAATATGAGTCCCATGTGTATTTGGGGCTTCTTTATAATTAAAAGTCCCATATTGTGTACCACTTTTTTACCTTCTGGTAACTAATGATTGGGATTGGAGTAGCACAATAAACTGCATCTGGGATTTCACTCAATTTTCACTCTTGTAGTCTAGGCCATCCAGTAACAGTAAAGACTAAGGCAATATTTTAAAACAATTTATATATATGGAAAAAATTAAGAGACCACTGCAAAATTATCAGTTTCTCTGGATTTACTATTTATAGGTATGAGTAAAATGAGCATTTTTGTTTTATGCTATAAACTGCTGACAAAATTTCTCCCAAATTCCAAATAAAATTGTCATTTAGAGCATTTATTTTCAGAAAATGACAACTGGCCAAAATAACAAAAAAGATGCAGTGTTTTCAGACCTAAAATAATGCAAAGAAAACCAGTTCATATTTATTTTTAAACACCACGATACTAATGTTTTAACTTAAGACGAGTTCAGAAATCAATATTTGGTGGAATAACCCTGATTTTCAATCACAGCTTACATGCGTCTTGGCATGCTCTCTACCAGTCTTTCACATTGCTTTTGGGTGACTTTAAGCCACTCCTGGCGCAAAAATTAAAGCAGCACAGCTTTGTTTGATGGCTTGTGACTATCCATCTTCCTCTTGATCACATTCCAGAGTTTTTCCAATGGGGTTCAGGTCTGGAGATTGGGCTGGCCATGACATGTCATTGCATTAGCTAAGAAAATACAAAGGATGTGTCATCTGCAAACAAACGATGATAGCGCATTTGAGCATTTTTGCAATGACTTGGGTCACAAACTGGTGTCAAGGTAATATTCAGTGTATGTATGAACTGTCAGTTTCTCTCAAGTTCACACAGGTGTCCAAGCAGAGTAACCACAGGTGGAGTTTATCACATTAATTATGGATATGTTTGACAACCCGAAAGCATACACCTATTTTTTTTTTTTTCCTTTTTGAAGACTATATAAAAAATTTTTTTTAAACCTAACAAACTTATTTTTAAGAAACATTTTGCTTAAACAGTGTTTTTGAGATATCTTTCCTTGAAATAAATGCCACCTGGTTTGATATTTTGTAATTTAGGCTAATACAATGACATTCAGACTCAGAACATCAGGCACAGCTACACGATTGATTTAAAAAAAAAAAAAAAAAAAAAAAAAACATTCTTTAGCAGAATCATGTTTATCTTTATGCAAGTAACCACAGAATTGTGTATGGTATTTGTTTCCCGATGGGACACTGTCATGAGTTTTCCTAACAGACAGCAAAGAGAAAGCAAATGATTAACCCGTTCTGGGCCCGGTGACAGATGGACTCAAGAGTCCACCATCAACTGGACTAAACCTGCATAATCCCTACTTTCACCTGACCATTCTTCAGTTTCAAGATCTGATATGCATTTATGATGAGAAGTATTTTGCAGAACTATTCATTGGTCCATATCATAAAAAGCAAATGTTTGTTCATGTATGCGTGAGATTATCTGAATCCAAGAGCATTTGTGTCACAGCAGACGGTCATCATGACACCGTGAACATAAAATCTAATCCGCTCTTGATGACTGCAGCATTAGAATCCAAAATTAGCTCAAATTGAATTAGATAGCTCAAAAGTTTAGACTGCACTTTACAGAATGTTTATGTACTGTGTTTGCTGATATAGTTAAAAAGATCAGGGTTAGTGTTTAATTATCATATATCCATTCATTCTGATAAGCATTAGGACAATTACTCCTAACACTGTCTGTTAATAATAATAATAATTTGAAATAATTTAAATTTTATATCAGTAAAATATTCCAATAACAGACAACTCGCATTAATACTAGCTACAGTTTTACAAATCCCACTTTATATTATATCCTACAATAGACTTTCTGGTTTGTTTTGAATAAAAGGGACATTGACAATGCAGATGAATATTCTTGATGTGAATTAAGACGAAATTTACATTATGAATACTTAATAGGATAAAACATGACAGATCACTCCAACCAATCAGGCCAGTTTTACATAGGGCACTTCACTTCCAACGACATTAACATCTCACACAATCAACCAGGTAGGAGTGAATATTAGCCCTTAATCCAAACTTCCTGTTTGCTAAATGTTTATCTTCATGTATATAAATGTATTTCGACGATCTGTATTATAAAGTGTAACTCACTCTCTCTCTGGCCTGCCGCTCTGTGTCTACCTCTCTCTGCAGTAATTCTGCTCGATCTTCCGCGTCATCCGCCTGCAGCTGCAGCGTCTGAATCTTCCTCTTCACAGCTTCTATGGATGTTATTCCTGCCATTCCTACTCAATTTCGAGTCTAATAGTATACACGACAACGCGCGCAGGACAGCAAAGATATAGCTATATCCTCGTGAATAACAGCCGGTGTAAATACGTCATGAGATTATTAGTCTTCGTGTACACGACTCTAACTTCTTCCTTCCAACACTTTCATCCAACAGTGAGAAATGAGAATTCCTCGGCTGAGCGAACTCAGCGTAACTATGTTCCAGTCAGTAGCTCCGCCCCCTATGTTATCTGTCTTGTGATGACGCAATAGGTGACAGGACACGCCTCGTACACTGATGATCTGTTCTGTGGCCACTTCTCGGTGTTTCAATCAGGTCCCTAGCTCCCTACAGGTGCATCTCAATAAATTAGAATGTCGTGGAAAAGTTCATTTATTTCAGTAATTCAACTCAAATTGTGAAACTTGTGTATTAAATAAATTCAATGCACACAGACTGAAGTAGTTTAAGTCTTTGGTTCTTTTAATTGTGATGATTTTGCTCACATTTAACAAAAACCCACCAATTCACTATCTCAAAAAATTAGAATACATCATAAGACCAATAAAAAAAAACATTTTAGTGAATTGTTGGCCTTCTGGAAAGTATGTTCATTTACTGTATATGTACTCAATACTTGGTAGGGGCTCCTTTTGCTTTAATTACTGCCTCAATTCGGCGTGGCATGGAGGTGATCAGTTTGTGGCACTGCTGAGGTTGTATGGAAGCCCAGGTTTCTTTGACAGTGGTCTTCAGCTCATCTGCATTTTTTGGTCTCTTGTTTCTCATTTTCCTCTTGACAATACCCCATAGATTCTCTATGGGGTTCAGGTCTGGTGACTTTGCTGGCCAGTCAAGCACACCAACACCATGGTCATTTAACCAACTTTTGGTGCTTTTGGCAGTGTGGGCAGGTGCCAAATCCTGCTGGAAAATGAAATCAGCATCTTTAAAAAGCTGGTCAGCAGAAGGAAGCATGAAGTGCTCCAAAATTTCTTGGTAAACAGGTGCAGTGACTTTGGTTTTCAAAAAACACAATGGACCAACACCAGCAGATGACATTGCACCCCAAATCATCACAGACTGTGGAAACTTAACACTGGACTTCAAGCAACTTGGGCTATGAGCTTCTCCACCTTTCCTCCAGACTCTAGGACCTTGGTTTCCAAATGAAATACAAAACTTGCTCTCATCTGAAAAGAGGACTTTGGAACACTGGGCAACAGTCCAGTTTTTCTTCTCCTTAGCCCAGGTAAGACGCCTCTGATGTTGTCTGTGGTTCGGGAGTGGCTTAACAAGAGGAATACGACAACTGTAGCCAAATTCCTTGACATGTCTGTGTGTGGTTGATGCCTTGACCCCAGCCTCAGTCCATTCCTTGTGAAGTTCACCCAAATTCTTGAATCGATTTTGCTTGACAATCCTCATAAGGCTGCGGTTCTCTCGGTTGGTTGTGCATCTTTTTCTTCCACACTTTTTCCTTCCACTCAACTTTCTGTTAACATGCTTGGATACAGCACTCTGTGAACAGCCAGCTTCTTTGGCAATGAATGTTTGTGGCTTACCCTCCTTGTGAAGGGTGTCAATGATTGTCTTCTGGACAACTGTCAGATCAGCAGTCTTCCCCATGATTGTGTAGCCTAGTGAACCAAACTGAGAGACCATTTTGAAGGCTCAGGAAACCTTTGCAGCTGTTTTGAGTTGATTAGCTGATTGGCATGTCACCATATTCTAATTTTTTGAGATAGTGAATTGGTGGGTTTTTGTTAAATGTGAGCCAAAATCATCACAATTAAAAGAACCAAAGACTTAAACTACTTCAGTCTGTGTGCATTGAATTTATTTAATACACGAGTTTCACAATTTGAGTTGAATTACTGAAATAAATGAACTTTTCCACGACATTCTAATTTATTGAGATGCACCTGTATGTCGTGCATCAGTATATCGTGAACACGAATTAAGGCACTGGCAGTAAGGGTGCACATCCACTGAACACTGGGACACTCAATCACCTGTGACACGATAATGAGCTTGGGCATTCAATCGCAGCTGTTATTAATCAGCACCACCGCTGTTTAAATGACACTATTGTTAATTTTCGTTGAAGATATTCAAACGTACAGTGTTATTATAAATGGCGTAAAGAAAGAAATAAAATATATAGGAGTGTATTTTAAACCTTCTTTTAAGAACTCAAATATTTAAAAGATTGTTTCACTTTCATGGTAATTATGAATGAAAGGCATTACAAACACCATCTCTTTTAACGAGAAAAGACTTGGACTTCATAGTTTGACACTTGTGCTCATCTTCTTACAACTTGAGAGACTTCAGAAGACATGATGACGTTTCCAGTAAGGGAAAAGTGAGCAAAGATGCTCCATGGTTTTTACGGTGCAGTGTGGGACTTTTTAGGGAGCAAACATTTCAGTGCACTGGAACGATTATGCGACTAAAAAAGCTCACTGATCACTGCCCTGACTACTGAACTAGGGAGCTGATTGAGATGCAGCCCTTATTCATTCTGGCGCCATCATCATTTTTAATGGGAATGACAAGGAGGTTGTGAGGGATAGCCTTACTATCTCTTCAATGGCACAAATGGTATAAAGCTGTATAATGCTCCTTGATCACATCTGATTTTCCACAACTCCTGCTGTCTGGAGTTCTATTCTGAATGTTCTTGGACAGATATTTTATCAATGTTTTGAATGTGGAATGATCCAAAAACACTTTAAACTGCAGTACAGCCCATTGAAGAGACTGCAAGTCTATTCCTCACAGCCTCATTATCATTCCCATTAAAAATCAAAGATGGCGCTAGCGTGAACAAGGTCTACTGGCCTAGCGGCAAGTGCTTGTGCTCTAGTGTCCATGCGGGACACCACGTACACACGTTGCGAATTTATCTCTTCTTGATGTTGCTCGCTAGTCTATACTATGAAGTCGTTAGTGGGCTTTCCTACTGCTGTTGCTCTAACGTTATTGGTTGACTGCACATCTGGCCATGTCTTTTGAAAATCTGATTACAGATGAGGCATTTTGCGAGTAAAACAAAGATATCACTCTATTTTGACAAGGATCCAGTTTTCTTGTCCCTAAAAATGCACATTCTGCAGGGGAGAGTGTTTTTTTATTAACTGCAGCAGTGTTTTCATTAATAAGTTGAACAATCTATCAATGTAAGAATAAACTTTCTCGAGAGTCATGTGACGCCTTGCGAGGGTCGGATGTGTGAACTGCGAACTCTGTGCACTTTGCTAGTTTTGACACTATTAATGTCATAAACCAGTGAGATTCGATACACGCTGTTCCATAACTTTTCTAGGAAGACAATATGTCAAAGAATTCAAAATCCTCGGACTCTGGAGACATTAAAAGACACTTACATGCTTCAAGCTGACGCTCCTGACAAGGCCGTGAACCAGGGAGCCAATTTGGCCGGAGAAGTGAGGGAAATTCAGCGAGAATTGTTGAACATGTCGGCAATGCTGATGAAGGACGTTGCTGACTTGGAGGATCTTGCTGTAATACGTCGATTGATCACTGCCATGGAGACGAAATTCACTGAGGTGGTTACAAGAGTGGGGGATGTTGAGAAATGGATCAATTATCTGGAGTCATCGGAGAGGGAATTATCTGCTAATCCGCTAGCGACCAAGGTGGATTTGGAGCACATCTGGGAGAAGCTGGAGGATATGGAGACTCGTAGTTGGCGGAACAATGTCCGAATTGTTGGAATTCCTGAAGCCGAAGAAGGTCGGGATGTGGTGAAATTCCTGGACAGGCACTTTCCGAATGTCCGAGACATAACAGGCCATAAGCTGGAAATCGAGCGAGCTCACAGGGTTTCGGCTTGGTGACCCGCTGAGGGAGACAGGCCCCGATCAATTCTGGCCAAATTTATAAAATCATCCAGTAGTGAGATCTCGTGTTACGTGAGTCGAGGAGTAAAGGAAGGCTTTCTTGGAAAAACCACAGCATTTTCTTGTTCCCAGACTTTGCGAATTTGACAAGAGTGAAACGTGATCGATTCAAAGAATGCAAGAAATACTTATATCAACGGAAGGTTGCTTTTGCACTAATGTTCCCGGCCAAATTGAAAATAGATGCTAAGGATGACCGTAAAACATTCACATGCCCACACCAAGCATTGTCCTTCATAAAGTCAATGGAGTAAGTTATTTTGTGGTACTCACATTGCAGCTGAGTGGACCGACTCACTGAACATTCACTTGACTGTCCGAGGAACTGAGCGCCTTTTTTGTTTCTTTTTGTGCTGGTTCTGCCTATTGGCTGGAGTTTGTTTTATAGATTATGTTTTGTTGTGTAACAAAATTTTTATAGAAACACACGACTTGAGCAATCTGATGGCAAGGTTGTCGCGGGGACTCTCGTAGGCGTACATGGACATTTTGAGTTTGGAGGGATGTGGGTGCGGGGTTGGTATGCACGTTTTTCTTTTTTCTGTTTGTTTGGTTCTGGGGGAAGTTCGGGGTCTGACTGTAGCACTAATGTTGGAATGTGGTCTTTATAATTTTATTTTTGACACACAATCTATTTTTTCGAATATGTCAAAATGTCATATGTTAATATGAGTGGATTGTCTCTCTCCACGTGGAATGTGAATGGGTTGGGGCACCCCATAAAAAGAAGGAAGGTTATTTCTTTTCTTAAACGTAAGAAATATGATATAGTGTTTCTTCAATAAATAAGCTGCTTCCGCAGGAAGATATGTGGTGGGCATGTTTTCTTTAGTGCTGGCTCTAGTAAGAGCAGGGGGGTCATTACATTGATAAATAAGCATCTACAATTCAAATGTCTCAAACAGATTAAAGATAAATTAGGAAGAGTCATTATAGTTTTATCAGAAATTCAGGGGCAAAGGTTAATTTTGGCTAATATTTATGCACCTAACGCTGAAGATCAGGGCTATTTTATAGATCTTGAAGGGATGTTGCAAGCCGCTGGCACCCCTCATGATGTAATATTGGGAGGAGACTTTAATCTATTAATGGATTCAGTCCTTGATCATAGTGAAGCAAAAGTGTGTAAGCCCCCCAGAGCAACACTGACGCTTCACAGGATGTGTAAAAATCTTGGTCTTACAGATATTTGGAGATTTTTGAACCCATCTGGTAGAGACTATAAATTTTTTTCATCAGTCCATAAGATTTATTCTAGAATAGATTTTTTTTTTTTATGTCTAAGTCCCTCATTTCATCTGTTGTCGATTGCTCAATTGGAAACATCTTAGTCTCAGATCACGCCCTGGTGAGTTTAGAGGTATTGCCACATATGGAGAAAAATAAATCATATGGTTGGCACTTTAATGTATCCCTTTTGCAAAATCCTGATTTCCAACAAATGTTAAAGGATGAAATCAATGTTTATATGGAGACCAACTGGTCCTCAGTATCCTCTGTGGGCGTGGCTTGGGAGGCACTTAAGGTGGATCTTAGGGGTCGGGTCATATGCCTCATTCATCAAAAAATCCAAAGCACGAGAACTCGTGCACTTCCAAGGTTATCTCAGAATCAAGATAAGTTTTTTGCTCATTGGTCAATTTAGGGAGATCTAATGGTTCCACAAAGTTTCTAATGTCTTCATCAGTAGACGAAGATGTGGAACAATAGAGATCAAGATAGAATTCTTTTTTTTTGTTATTAACATTTTTTATTGATTCCAAGACAGACAAGAATAAATTTAACCACAAAATTATACATTAGGAATCAACTTAAAACCCTTTATAACACCCACCCACCCACCCCCCGCCCGCACAAATATAAAATAAATACCCACATATAAACAGACACACAAATAGTACATAAAAAAAAGACAAAGTTCAACATATAGTGAAAGAAGAAGAAAAAATAAAAATAAAAATAAATAAATAAATAAATAAAATTGTCTCCCTCCACTGCTCCCCGCTAGGCCCTCTCCAAATGAGACAAATAACTGCCCCATTTTCTGCCATAACTCGACAGGTTCCCCTGCCGTCTGGAAGTCATCTCTTCGAAAGCTGCCACTTTACCCAACTCGGAGCACCACGAACGAAACGAGGGTGCATCAGTTGACTTCCAACCCCTAAGGATTAGCTGTCTGCCAATCATCACGCTGGTTAGTACCCAGCTTTTCATATATATATCTCCTATATTCAGGACCCCTCCATCACCCAAAATACAAAGTCTGGGGCAAAATGAAAACTGAGTGTCCAGTATGTCAAACACAAAACGCTGGATCCTCAACCAAAATTCCTGAATTTTAATACAACCCCAAAAAACATGGGTTATGTCTCTGAATTAACAGGGAGTAATACACTGATGCCTCATGACCCTTCCCAAAAGCAGCAATCACCACTTCCAGAGTATCTGCTGCTCTAGGGGGGTGTATGCCACTCCCAAAAATAGAGCAGAGCAGGTGGCGCAGCTGTAAATATTGAGATCTGGGAATCCCAATATGTTGAATAAAATTTTCAAAAGATCTCAATACTCCACCCTCATACAGCTGACCAACAGAAAGGGGACTTATTAATACATAGTTTAGTGTTCAGCCATATGCTCGAGGCTACGTTTAAATAAATATCAGAATTAAACACTCTGGACACTTTTGTCCATATCGAGTGCAAATGCAAAATAACAGGGTGCAACTTAACCTCTCCAGCTAGTTTAATCGAAAGGCTTTGCAGTGGCAGGATAGGGGCAAGAACTTCCTTTTCAATACAAAACCAGGGAGGAGCTCTCTCAGGTGGAAGCGACCAATGAACCAAATGTCTAAGACTGAATGCATAATAATAAAACAAAATCTTGGGTAGGCCTAATCCAAGAGAGATTGTCAATCGGCCTATGTCATTTACTGAAATTTAACCTGGGACGTTTACCATTCCAAATGAAGGACTTCGTGATGCTATCAAATTGCTTGAAATAAGAGAGGGGGACATCTACAGGGAGAGACTGTAGCAGGTAGTTGAATTTTGGAATTCAATTAATTTTAATAACATTAACCTTCCCAATCATCGATAAGTGTAATGAAGCCCACCTGCCCACATCGTTCGAAAACCTTTTTATTAAGGGATAAAAATTAACTCTGACTAAATCAGACAAATTTGCTGGGAATAAAATTCCCAAATACTTAATTCCCTGTTTGGGCCACTGGAAGGCACCCGGCTGGAAGGCCGTTACTGGACAGTACGCTGTCAAAGCCAAAGCTTCGGATTTAGACCAACTGACTTTGTATCCTGAGAATTTGGAAAAGGAGTTAATAATTCTGTGGAGGCAAGGCATAGATCTAGTGGGGTCGGAGACGAATAACAAAATATCATCTGCATAAAGCAGAAGCTTATGCGCCACACCTCCCACTGTCACCCCTGGAAAATCATCCTCTTTTCTTATCGCGGCTGCTAATGGTTCCAGGGCAAGACAGAACAATAATGGGGAAAGAGGGCAACCCTGCCGGGTGCCCCTATCCAAAGTAAAATAATCTGAAATTAACCCATTTGTTTGTACCGCTGCTACAGGGTGTCTATAAAGTAACTTAATCCAACCAATAAATGTACTCCCAAACCCATACATTTCCAAAATCTTAAAAAGATAATCCCATTCTACCATATCAAATGCCTTTTCGTCGTCAAGAGAGATGGCAGCAACCGGAGATTGATCATTCGCTACTGACCACATAATATTGATAAGCCGCCTGATGTTATCAGAAGAGCTGCAGCCCCGAATAAATCCCACCTGATCTATATGTATAAGTGATGTCATAACTTTACTTAATCGATTAGCCAGAATTTTGGACAAAATTTTTACATCTAACTGGATCAGGGAAATTGGGCAGTAACTTTTACACTCACTTGGATCTTTGTCCTTTTTTTTAAATCAGACTGATCCGGGCTTGTGTCATGGTTGGCGGAAGCTTTCCATTCTTTAATGAATCAGTATAAACTTCTAACAAAAGTGGAGCCAGTTCTGTAGCAAAAGATTTGAAAAACTCAGAGGAAAAGCCGTCAGGCCCCGGAGACTTGCCTGTAGGCAAGGCTTTAATTACCTCGTCAAGTTCCTCCAAGGTTATCACAGAATCAAGAGAGTTTTTTGCTCAGTTGTCAGTTTAGGGAATTCTAATGGTTCCACAAAGTTCCTAATATCTTCATCAGTGGATGAAGACCTGGAACTATAGAGATCAAAACAGAACTCTTTAAAGGCATTATTAATATCAATAGCCGAGGTAAATATATCACCACAAGCAGATTTCACTGCGGGAATGATAGAAAGAGACTCTCTCTGCTTTATATATTTAGCCAAAAGCTTCCCTGCTTTGTCCCCTGACTCAAAGTATGACTGTCTTGCCCTGAATAACCAAAACTCCACTTTCCGTGACAAAATAGTATTATATCTATATTTCAATCGGGGCCATCAGACGACATTCGGCGCTTCAGCTCTGCCTCAGCACTTTTAATATTCCCTTCCAACTCTACAAGTTCTTGTGCCTTGGATATTTTAATGAATGAGGCATACTGTATGATCCGACCCCTAAGAACCACCTTAAGTGCCTCCCAAGCCACGCCCACAGAGGATACTGAGGACCAGTTGGTCTCTATATAAACACTGATTTCAGTCTTTAACATTTGTTGGAAATCAGGATTTTGTAAAAGGTTCACATTAAGGCACCAACTATATGATTTCTTTTTCTCTGAGTATGGCAACACCTTTAAACTCACCAGGGCATGATCTGAGACTAAGATATTTCCAATTGAGCAATCAACAACAGAAGAAATGAGGGATTTGGATATAAAAAAAAAATCTATTCTAGAATAAATCTTATGGACTGGTGAAAAAAATGTATAGTCCCTACCAGATGTGTTCAAAAGTCTCCAAATATCCGTAAGACCAAGATTTTTACACATCCTGTGAAGCGTCAATGTTGCTCTAGGGGGTTTACAGACTTTTGCTTCACTATGATCAAGGACTGAGTCCATCAAAAGATTAAAGTCTCCTCCCAATATTATATCATAAGGGGTGCCAGCAGTTTGCAACATCCCTTCAAGATCTATAAAAAAGCCCTGATCATCAGCGTTAGGTGCGTAAATATTAGCCAATATCAACCTTTGCCCTTGAATTTCAACTAACACAATAATTACTCTTCCTAATTTATCTTTAATCTGTTTGAGACATTTGAATTGTAGATGTTTATTTACCAATATAATGACTCCCTTGCTCTTACTTGAGCCAACACTAAAGAAAACATGTCCACCCCATATCTTCCCAAATTTTTCAGCTTCCTGCAGGGAGAGATGTGTTTCTTGAAGAAACACTATATCATATTTCTTACGTTTAAGAAAAGAAATAACCTTCCTTCTTTTTATGGGGTGCCCTAACCCATTTACATTCCATGTGGAGAGAGACAATCCGCTCATATTAACATTTGACATATTGATATAATAAAAAAAAATAAACTGTGTATCAAAAACAAAATTATACAGACCACATTCCCCATTAGTGAAACAATCAACCCCCGAACATCCCCCCCAACAAAACAAACAGAAAAAATAAAAACGTGCGCATTAACCCCACGTACGACAGCGCCAACCGGCGTCAATCCCTCTAAACTCAAAAGGTCCATGAACACCCACGAGCCCCCACGACAACTTTGCCATCAGATTGCTCAATTTTGTCTCACAAATTTGTGAGGCAAAATTACATAACAGAAAATACATTGTAAAATAGGACAAAGGACATGTAGATTAATTCACAGAACTGTCTCAAAGCTGTGATCTTCCACAAAACAAATTCCAGCTGATATAAAACCGATCAGATTCCTCGGTCAGACAAACAAATGTTCAGTGAGCCGGCTGTTATGAGTTCAACGGATGACATATTCATTCCAATGTCCTGTAAAAAAAAAACTCAACAAAACAAACTACAGCCAGCAGGAGGAGTAAGCACGAAGAACGAACAGATTAATCCACAGCTGTTGCAAAGGAGTATTATTCAATAGAACAAGCTCCAGCCGCTAGGCGGAGCCAACACAAAAGGAAACAAAACCGGCATCCCGGTTCCCTGGATGGTCGAGTCAATTCACTCGGAGGCCACATAAACGTATATACCATGACTTACACAATCCGTCAACTTTATAAAAGTTATCCTTTGTCTGAGCATGTAGATATTTTGCGGTCATCCACAGTGTGCACTCTCAATCTGTCCGGGAACTTAAATGCAAAAGTTTCTTTAAGGAAAGTGTTATTCACAAAACAAGCTCCAGCCGCTAGGCGGAGCCAACGCAAAAAGCCTAAAATGTCTCCCAGCTTCCTCAAGAGTAAGTACAGCAAGTCAGGCCCACTCACATGAGAAACATCCAATGGTTTACTCAGACATTGATTCAATAAAAGACATTGCCAGATTTGGACATGTAAATACTTTGCGACCGACCTTCGTTTCTATTCTCAGTTTTGCTGGAAATATCAGAGCAAACGAGATCTTTTTCTGATGTAAGAGTTTCTTACATTCCTTGAACCGATCGCGTTTCTCTCTTGTCGAACTCACAAAGTCCGGGAACAAGAAAATATTATGGTTCTTCCAAGAAAGCTTCCCTTTGCTCCTCGCCTGGTGCAACACAAGATCTTTATCGGATGATCTCAGAAATCTGGCCAGAATCGATCTGGGCCTGTCTCCCTCAGCAGATCTGTGAACTGGCACTCTGTGAGCTCGCTCAATTTCCAACTTGTGGCCTGTTATGTCGAGCAGGCTCGGGAAAAACTCGTCTAGGAATTTCAACATATCTCTGCCCTCCTCATGCTCAGGAATTCCAACAATTCGAACGTTATTCCTGCGGTTTCTATTCTCAAGATCTTCAAGCTTTTCAAGGAAATGTTCCAAATAAAACTTTTAATATTCCCTTCCAACTCCACGATTTCCCATGCTTTGGACTTTTTGATGAATGAGGCATACTGTATGATCTGACTCTTAAGAACCGCCTTAAGTGCCTCCCAAGCCACGCCCACAGAGGATACTGAGGACAAGAGCCACACCCACAGAGAATACTGTGGACCAGACTCCATATAAACATTGATTTCAGTCTTTAACATTTGCTGGAATTCAGGATTTTGCAAAAGGGATACATTAAAGAGCCAACTATATGATTTATTTTTCTCTGTATGTGGCAACACCTCTAAACTCACCAGGGCATGATCTGAGACTAAGATGTATCCAGCTGAGCTCTCCACAACAGATGAAATGAGGGATTTAGATATTTAAAAAAAAATCTGTTCTAGAATAAATCTTTTGGACCGATGAAAAAATGTATAGTCCCTACCAGATGGGCTCAAAAGTCTCCAAATATCTGTTAGACCAAGATTTTTACTCATCCTGTGAATCAAAGAATCAGTCACGTTTCTCTCTTTTTTTCTTTATCCCCCTTTCTCCCAATTTGGAATGCCCATTTCCCACTACTTAGTAGGTCCTCGTGGTGGCACGGTTACTCACCTCAATCCGGGTGGCGGAAGACAACTCTCAGTTGCCTCCGCTTCTGAGACAGTCAATCCGCACATCTTATCATGTGGCTCATCATGCATGACACCACGGAGACTCCGCATGTGGAGGCTCATGCTATTCTCCGCGATCCACTCACAACTTACCATGCGCCCCATTGAGAGCGAGAACCACTAATGACGACCACGAGGAGGTTACCCTTGTGACTCTTCCCTCCCTAGCAATCGGGCCAATTTGGTTGCTTAGGAGACCTGGCTGGAGTCACTCAGCACACCCTGGATTTGAACTCACATCTCCAGGGGTGGTAGTCAGCGTCAATACTTGCCAAGCTACCCAGGCCCCCGATCACGTTTCTCTCTTGTCGAATTCGCAAAGTCTGAAATCAAGAAAATGTTGTGGTTCTTCCAAGAAAGCCTTCCTTTACTCCTCGCCTTGCGTAACACGAGACCTTTATCGGATGATCTCAGAAATTTGGCCAGAATTTTGTTCTAAGGAATTCCAACAGTTTGGATGTTGTTTCACCGGCTACGATCCTCTAAGTCTTCCAACTTTTCCCAAACACGTTCCAAGTCCGTCTTGGTCGCTAGCGGCTAATTCCCTCTCCGATGACTCCAGATAATCGATCCATCTCTCGACGTCCGACACTTTTGTAACCAACTCAGAGAATTTCGTCTCCATGGCAGTGATCGATCGACGTATTACAGCAAGATCCTCCAAGTCTCGACAGTTGACGCTGAATCTCTCCCACTGCACCGTCCAAACTGAGTCCCTGGTCTGAGGCCCTGTCTGTGGTATCAGCTTGAGCACGTAAGTGTCTTTTAATGTCTCCAGATCCCAAGGATTTTGAATTCTTTGACATATTGTCTTCATAGAACAGTTATGGAACAGGGTGTACAGAATCTCACCGGTTTATGACACAAAAAGTATTAAAACTAGCAAAGTGCGCAGAGCTTGCTGTTCACATGTCTGGCCCTCAAATGGCGCCACGCGACCCCTGCACTTTTGGTTCTTGTATTATTATTATAACCTTTATTTTACCAGGTTAATCCCTTGAGATTACAAATCTCTTTTCCAAGAGATGTGAAGGTAAATATTGTTTCATTACTAATTTATTCACTGTCCACAAGAGGGTGTCTGTCTACACTTGGTGGACCAAATAATGCAAACACCATATGAAAGGGATTAACTGAATGACAATTAAATACAGCTACAAAGACGAGTCACATTTAACCTACTTAATTCCCAATTAGCAGTTTGTAACAGCCTTAAAAGAAATCTGACAATGTACACTTTTACAGTATATAGTTTTTTTTAAGCATCAGAAGGCAACTAACACAATTTTTAAGAGGCAGTTAATGATTCTTGGTCACATTCCTGATTGGGGGTGTCAGCCCCTAGTATGTTTTTCCTAATAAATCCTTGTCTGACATGGAAGACTACCATATACCGATCTGGGAAATATGAAAGGGCCGGTACTAGGATGTGATCTTTGATAATTCTGTGCCCCAATAAATGATAAAACTCTAGAAACAGTCTCTGGATAGGTCCTTTTTGATCAGATTCTGCATTTGATATTTAAAAATTCTTAGTGGTCCAAAATTCCTCATTTAACAAAAGACAGTGATAAAGGCCACTTGCTCCCATGTAATGGGAAGCAACTTGTGCCAAATGTAAATCACAGTCAAGAAACAGCATGTTTCATACAAACCTTTACTGAGGACTGCCTGACATTACTGTCCTGTGAGCAGTTTACTCATTGAAATACTGTGAGCAAATGCACTGGAAAGCACTTTTACTGTAGACACATCACTGTAAACAAATTGCTGCATTCCTCTGATTCATTTCCTTCTTTGGCCATGCATTAATAATACAAAGATACACAGTTATTTCACCCACACAGTAAAAGAACCACATAATATTTAACTGTAGGAATACTTGCAATACAGCAATACCAAATGATTGGATACTTCCCACTGCGGCTCCCAAACACATTCAATAACATGGTACATAATAGCATGGTACTGAATGATTATTTTATTCATGAACCATGATAATTGCGATCAGTTTTATTTAGGCATGATTAGGAAAATTAAATATTCCTGGAAAAGTTCTGAGATGAGGTCAGTTGTATAAGTGCTCTGAAAATATAACTTTTCATATCACGTTTTGTCATCATGCCCTTATTTTTGGTAACTGATGTCATATAAGAGATAATTAGATATTGAGGTTTTAGTTTGGATGCATTAAGGTTGTGTTAAGTCCTACCAACATAATAGCTATTAGGTGTTTACTAAGAGTTTACAACTGCTGCTAGGGAGCTCCCAGACTGTTAAACTAACTCAATGTCACCTGCCTGATTTCATGAACTCACCCAGTTTTTACAGATCAGGCACTGACAGCTCTGAAACAGACAGACACAATCAGAAAGGGAATAAAAATGCACCCAAACACAAAACCGGGTCACATCGCAATAGCCTTGAAGTCATAACACGCAGGCACACACACACACACACACACACACGAAAACATCTAATGTAAGGTGCTGACAGCATTTATGATGTGTTTACAGAATGTGATACCAGGGTGAGGTTGGTACCTTCTCCAGTGCAGCTGTCAATAGGAAGGGCCATGCTCACGATTAACGACCTGAACTCACGACTAACACACACGGCTAACTTCAGATACTATACTGACTACAGCCACAGGAGGAGGCACGGTACAGCTGATGGTTAGCCTATAGCAGGGTTCCCCAATTAGTTTTCAGCAAGGGCCAAATTCTGTCAACAATACAAAGTCAAGGGCCACGGTCCTTGATGTAATGACAAAGTGTTTGTGCTGCTGCTATTATTATTATTATTATTACTACTACTACTACTATTGTTGTTTTTATTATTAAACTTTTTTTAATTATTATTTTATTAGTTATTTTTCTCAGTATTAGTAGCCTGTTTTATTTATTCAAACAGTTATGAACATTTTGTTTGATACAGATACGCAAAACTACGCAACTTTGCCTACCGGAAAAAAAGAAGAAAAAAACTTGAATGAAGAATCTGGATCTCCATGCGAGTCAACTGCACTGCCTCTAACTACAGATTCAATTATTAGACCTATTAGCATTAATATTGTTATTGTTCTTAAGGATAATATAACAAAGTATTGCAATAATTTCAATAATTTCAATAAAGAAGTGTTCTTATAGCCAGTGTTTTCTTATAAATTATTTTGAATATTAGGCTATGCATAATTATTATTTTTTTTTGTACAGTGTTATTCTTATTGTGCAGTATTCCATGTGTATTTGTATCACAGTACCTTGTGTTATATGATCCAGGCATTAATCCAGGCATATCCTTTTTATTTTTTACTACTCTGTGTATAGACCTTTCATCGGAAGTTTGTCTCGCAAATTCGTCAAGGATTTTGTGTGAACAGGTCTTTAGCATGGGCCAAACATTTGTCTCTCGCGGGCCAGATATGGCCCTAGGGCTGCCTATTGAGGAACCCTGGCCTATCCACCTTATTGTTCCCTCTGGGGTCGACGGACTCGCCGGCGCGTCCTGCTGGATTTTTTCCGCATAACAGCGGAAACAACTTAAAAAACTCCGTCATTTTTGGGCATACAGATAAGTGTAAGACATCATTAGAAACCATAAAGGGTCTACTATTATTTGTGTACACTCACAATAACAACAAAACCTTGTGCTTTTGTAAAATAAAGAAAATAAACAGGGTGAGCTTTCAGCCGTCTCTGTCTCCATGAGCATCTTTCTGAAACACGTCACAAAAATGAAATGAAACTCCGCGAAATCTTATCAGACAAACATGAAACATATGTCTAAAGAAAGCTTAAAATGTCTACTTTTAAATAAAACAATTCAAATTTAAAACAAATATTCTCCTGCAATGTAATCTGTATGAAACAAAGCGATGTACAGTTTCTCCTGGCTAATTATCCCTAATGTGATCACACCCACCAGCAGAGTGCGCTATTCATACGGTAATGTGCTGAGGCGATCAATGCAAATGGTAAAAGAACCCCAACCCCCAACAGTGCCTTAAAAAACATCAAGTTCATCATCAGATTCATTCACTTTCCTGCGCGTTTGGAAGATGGCACGCTACACAGGTGAGGAAGCTCTACAGATGGTCCGGGATAGTGACGAAGAGTTCACATTTTCCTCATGAGAAGAGTGGGAATCCGACGAGAAACGTTTGCATTTTGAAGAGCGACTTGATCCAGCCGAGGATACAATTCCGGATGAGTAAGTCATTTAGTTTTACTTACATATTAGTTGACATGCTATTTTATATAAACATGGACATATTTTACTAGTTGGACTATTTCCAGACTTGCCAGCCAGTATTCAGAGTATTGAAATTTGAAATATGTCCTAATAGGAAAGTTTTAGTTACATTTAAATGTTGTTTCGGCTAAAGCATATAAATATGATACGTAACATGATATAAAAATAATATGAATGTTTAGATTATATTTTAACTGGTGTTTATGCTGCCTCATTATCATCAACGAAGCTTGAGCTTGCAAATATCTGTTCGGGTGTAAAGGTGTAAAATGTGCTGTAAATATGCCCATATTAGAAAATCAGCATAATAGAATGATTTCTGAAGGATCATGTGACACTGAAGACTGCAGTAATGATGCTGAAAATTCAGCTTTGATCTCAAGAATAAATTGCATTTTACAATATATTCAAATAGAAAACTGTTATATTAATTTGTAAAAATATTTCACAATCACTGTTTTTGCTGTATTTTGGATCAAATAATTGCAGCCTTGGTGAGCAGAAGAGACTTCTTTTAAAAACATTAAAAAATCTTACTGATCTAAACTTTTAAATGGTAGTGTAGATCTAAAGTAAAGTCTTTATGTAAAGAAAATGTATAGTCAGATTACTTTTAACTTAAACTTGATTTTGTGAATAAGCTACAAACAATACATTCAATCATTAAGTCTCCTCACATTCATTCTCTCTCAGGGGAGTGGTCTTTGTCTCCTCAGGTGTGAATCACATCAGTATTCATGATCATCCACGCCTCCTCGCATATAGCCTTTCTAACACTAAAAGTGTCTTACAAAAGTTAAATGACTATATTGTTTTGTATGAATGAGTGATCAGTATGGGTTTCACATAATTTAAAAGCAAAAACTCTAGGCTACAAGATCCAGTCCTCAAAAGTCTTGTGAACAAATGTTTAGTATGTGTTATATGGCCTTATTTCAGTGACTTAAAATTTTCGGTAAATAAAGAAGCAGATTTTATTACCGTCTCTTCAATACAGCAACAAGTGAACGATTTACTTACTCTTTAACTATAAATGCTGACGTTAGAAAATTATCCGACATTACCTGATAATTCTGCTATATATACTGTGGTTGTGTGATAGTTTGAATAAATCCAGATCACTAACTCTGGTATTAATATCCTTCTATTTATTTACACTGCGAGCAGAACTTTCGCACAGTCGTTGGAAATGCAGCCGTGGCTTACTTCCGCGTTGCAAAATAAGGTTAATAGCCATTATGTTTCTAAGTTAACGCGACCTCTGACCTTATCGTGTTATGATATGATTTATAAAATGGCTTCATTTTTAGATTAAATATACATTGTTCTAAAAAGGGAAATCAAACAAAAACTATACAGGTGGTACTTTACTCCAAAATCAAAACAAATGATAAGACATTATATTTTGCATAAAGAAGTTTTAAGACAATTTAATTAAAATGTGGGGTCAATAGACTTTTTTAGTTCAATTGTTTTGTTTTTGTAATTTTTTTATATTAACAATATCCAAATATACGTATATGTGTCTTTTAAATACTAAAGTGAGCTATAGTTTGGGTGAACAGCGCCTTCTTGTGATTGTAAATATATTGCAAATCAAATAGTCTCCCGTTTAATTAGTAAATGGTGTTAACATGCTGGGTAAGGCCAACGCTATATTGTACATTAAACTCTGATATGTTTTTCTCTTTGATGATCAGGTGTTTGTCACTTACGTCTGTGGCCTTCTTCTCTGCCTGCTCGAGTTTCTCCTGAGCGTCTTTCAGTGATTCTGAATATTTGTCCAATTCATCCTCCACACCCTTTAGCTTCTTCTGTAGGGCCAAGAGCTCTTCTTCCAGCTATACACACACACACACACACACGTTGTGTGGTTAAAAAGACATATTCCAAAGAGAAAACATTTTTTAGGCAGTTTGTTAGACTTTCAATAAATATTTTATGAAATCTACAGATCCCTTAAAGGACAGGGAGGATATTTTATCCTGAAATAGTTTTGCTTTCCCTCCCAATTATTTTGGGTGCCCTCACAATACCATAGCTTTATTCATCCCTTACTTACAGAATTGAATCATCGTTCCCATTCAGATCGGTCACTCGACATTACGTCGATTATCAACACTAGTGGTCGCTCCAGAGAGCCAGAACTCTCTGAATGGTTTTCCATTATGCCAGTTTCATTGGCAGATGTCTTTTGAAGTCTGAAAGACAGCCTCCTCAGAACTTCCCCTTCAGAGTCGACGGATCTCTCTCTGTGGATCACGCCTTCGGCCTTCGTTGTGAGTTATGCACCGAGTTTAGCGGACAAAGCCCTCTTCTGTTCCCTGGGTGCCTGGTGAAGTGTATCCTTATATTTACAAAAGAGGATTGGTAACCCTCTTGATAAAATGCTGTTTTGTGTGTTCTTTTTATTAATGTACAAGTCATCCATATGACTCCAGTAGTTAAATCCATATTTTCTGTAGCAATATGAAAGGTATGTGTGAGGTACAGATCAATATTTAAGTCAATTTTTGATAGAAATTATTCTTCCTGCCCAGTAAGGGGAGTATGCATGAAGAATGTGAATCACTAAAAACACAAGAAGAAGAAGAATGTGAAAGTTAAAGTGGAGGCTGAATGAGCAGGGAGGAGAATTTATAGGAAAATTGGACTTAAATTGGATCAAATATTGATCTGTTTTTCACCCACACCTATCAAATCAATTCTGGAGACATTGATTTAACCACTGGAGATTTTTGGTGCTTGAAAATGTTGGCACCCATTCACTTGCATTGTATGGACCTAAAGAGCTGAGAAATTCTTCTAAAATATTTATTTGTGTTCTGCTGAAGAATGAAAGTCACACACGTCTGGGATGGCATAAGGGTGAGTAAATGATGAGCGAATTTTCATTTTGGGGTGAACTATTGGTTTCTAACCATGGTTTCACTATAGTAAATCTGCAGTAACTGCAAGAATTATGTTTTTTATAAGCAGAGTTTTGGTTTTTAATAATTATTACTATGGTTTACCACAAATATCATGGTTAAAATATGGTTACTGTGTAAAACCATGGTAAATGTTATGATTACTATGGTTGTACTACAAATAACATACAGAAGTTCAACTAACCGTGGTTAATTTTCGTAAGTGATGGATCGTGGATAAAGGGATAGCAAGGGAACCCAAAATGCAAAATAAATTCCTTCCTTGTCCTCTGTGGGGCTCTGTTATCAAAAAAATAATAATAAATAAATAAATTGTATATATATATATATATATATATATATATATATATATATATATATATATATATATATATATATATATATATATCATGTAAGTGTTCCTTTTTAAAACTTTTAATTATAATTTTTTATTACATTTGACTTTGGCTAATGAACCCCCTGCAGTTCCATCAAGAACCCCTAGGGGTTTGCACACCCCAGTTGGGAAACCTTGCAGTAAGAGGAAGACTAAAGGTTAAATGATGCTCTGTAAATCCAGCACATAAATCCGTGTGCGTCAGGGCATTTCGGGCATGTCAGAGCTACGGAGGACATGATGACACAATTATAAAAGATAGTGTTGTGATGAACCTTCTGCAGCTGCTAGCAGTCACCCTCTTCTTTTAACACTCATCAAATAAACACCAAGCCATTAACCATACCATTAAACATAGCTTAGTGTCATAAACCAGCCTCTATTTATTGTGTTCTTTGGGCCATGGAGACAGCTGACCTCTGTAAATGGAAGTGGAGATCATAATACTGGGCTTAAAAATAGATCACACTAATATGAGTTGGTTGTCATGTCATTTTTTAGTCCGCTCATATATAAAGAACCGTAAAAAGACTTCAGTGAATGACAGAACAAACGAAAAGCATCAAAGCAATGCACTCATGCCGGATGCCTTTCTTTTATTCCATCTGATGGAGTGGGACACGCTTAGGCGTCCAGTTATGAGAGGCATTGCAGCTTTAGCGTCAAACATGGCCCGCAGCCTTTCACTGCCTTGACCCCATTGTGTGGAACAATTCCATGAAGGTGGAGGGGGACAAAAAAAGATCATGGACACCATATGTGGTGAGCAACAGGGATGCTATGACAAAGGCCTTGGAACGAGAATAGATTTCCCATCCAGTTGTCCTATCTGAACAAAGTCCGTTTAGAAGTAACAATTTAATAATTTAATCAAAAATGCATTAATCAAATATAAGAGCATAACCTAAAGAAAAAATTCAAAGTTTGAGATCATTTTAAAGTTGAATTAAATAGAAAATTAAGTGAACATCATGTCTGCAATCTTATCATATTACTGTACGTTTCCATGCTCAAGGGTGCATGTGTTTCTTTCTTTCATGCGAAAGCCAGTTGCTCTTCCATTATGGAGCATGATGAAGTCTTTGAAGAAGAAGCCTTCATTAAAATGGCCTTTAGAGAAATAGTTATATACTCTTATTAGTTTAGAGAATGGTTATATAAAGTAACATTGCATGTCTATGGCAAAATTATTTGAAAATTGTGATAATGAAATATTTATCTTCTAAAGCATAGATCTATTATTGTCATTGTGAACACATAAACTAAACTATCAAGTCCTGTTTGCACTGTTAAATGTTACATTTATCAAATCTCTGAAAATGTCAGATCCCCCAGAATGAGCCTCTTAATCGTGGAATGGTGTTGTAATCGAGTATACCCACTTAAATATACTACATATTTACACCTCTATATTTGGTGTTTGTCACTTCAGTTATTCATTGACAGGTCTTAAATAATGAGACTTGTAGAAATAAAAATAGCTTCACTTCATAAGACATATCAAAGATGCTGGATCAGATAAACTGACAATAATCGTTAATACCACTGACCAGATAATTACTGATTATTTTACATATACTAAGTCATTTCAATTAACTTATAAGGGGACAAAATCTACCAGTGAATAATTTTCAAATCCATTACTGAAGGTACAAAACAGTTAAGTTTTTGTATAATTCATTCTTTTAACAATCTCTTACTGTTAAGCCATTTTCATGACTGAATTCCACAAACATTTCCAATGTAGTTTTTACAATTTTCTTTCATTTTATCCCATAGTTCATTTAGAAATCCCATTGAAAAGAACAGAAAGCTGGACCTACAAAAAAGTCATGCCTGTTAATCTCGGTTTACTCATGCAAGACCAACTCTATCTAGTCATGTCTGATTCACCTGTTTGCATTTGTCTTCTGCACCTTTCTTGTCTATCTCTGCCTGTTCTGCACGGTCGATGGCATTCTCCTTGTCCAGTTTCAACATCTGCATTTTCTTCTTGATGGCCTCCATCGTGGATTTCTTTGGTTTCTGACAGCAACAGAGGAGAAAGAGTACAAGTTGTTTGAGGAGGCACAGACGATGAGGATGAACAGCAGAGAGGCTGGGCTGGAATCCTTTCCAAAGGAACTCTGCTCTTTTTTGGAAACTTCCCTAGAGTTTGTTGGAGAGTGACGCCTCCTCCTTATTTGTCCTGCTGTATAGGCTCAGTGTTTGTCCCTCAGCTTTTGTCCATGTTTGGGAGGCTCTGATTCCTCAGTCATTCTCCATTTATACAGAAGCAGCTCATCTGGGATTAGGACATTATTCAGATTGCCCTGGGGAAACAGCTACTAATGTAATGAGACAATATAAAATCCAAATATCTAGATGTTTTTTCCTACTTTCTGCATTAAAAGTTTAATTCATGACAAGATTTTTATGAGAAGTGACGATCATTTTCGTCACCATCTTTTTAACGTATTATGGCCAATTTAATTCCTAAAGGAACAATTAACATTGCTGCACCAATAATGTACTTATATTTTCTATTCACTTCCAAGATGCAACACTACTGTCGGCATGTGTCTATCATAGCCAATTATGAAGATCACCTCAGTGTATTTTATGAATTAGTGCTTGTGCACAACCCATTTCAAATATGTTAAATTAGGGTTGCTGTTTAAGAAGTTGAAACCAGACTTAGTTTGAGAAGGTTTCAGAATCCAAGAGACCACAAATGCCTTTGATTATATTTTCATTGTATGTCTACTCTGCCTCACTAATCAGGACCACACTGATTTAATCTGACCTTAATGATGAGGAGACCATGTAAAAAGACCGGCTTTCAAGAAATGTAAGGAATAACTTTTATTAATAACAAACAAACATTATTACATTGTGCAACGCTTTAGTAAAAACATTAGTTAAGTCATATACTGTATTTTCGTATTCATATTTGAATATGCACTGATCTGTTAAGCAATATAATCGGTCTTCATTAAAAAGATCTTAAAAGAACATTAAGAAAGCTAATTAGAAATGTACAAACAGTTGTCAAAGCATCTCAGATGACGTCTCAGGTTACAAACCAGGAGCAGCTTAAACTATTTACTGTAGGGCAGGAGGAACTCACAAAATGTACTGCAGCTTCAAAGCTTTCTACTTGTTGCTTGAGCCTACGCTCAAAAACTATTAAAAGTGGTACTTTTCATGTGACGTCTAAGCCCCTGCTTAAAATTATGACCTCCTCCCTATGTTTAGGGAATTTTTCTAAGACATTTGAGCTTGCAGTTTTTAAACTGGTTATCCAGAAACCACAACTTGATCCTTGTGAAATTATTAATTAGACCCATTTCAAATCCTCGATATACTGTATGTCTACAGTACTAAAAAAATTGTGTCCACCCAGTTATGTTCTTTCTTGGAGTTAAATTGTATTCACATGGTTTCTGTCAGGATTTTCGCTCCATTATAGTAGAGACTGCACTTGTCAGAGCTGAAATGGCTTCAAACTCTACTATATGCTGCATTTGACACTATAGGTCAAAGCATTCTTTTGGGCAAACTTGAGAATCTTGTGTATGGAGAGCAGTCTAAACCTATGGTAAAATATGGTGTGCTGCAAAGCTCTGTCTTAGGTCCTTTGTTTATCTCCTCGTATTGTATATGCTCCCTTTCGGTGATATTATTAAGAGGCATGACATCAAAATGACAAAAAAAGTCCGGAAATGTAAATTTAAGACTCGTTTTTTAAGACCGCAATATAGTTAAATTCTACTATGCACCAGTTAAGTATGCTAGGAGCTATTGTTTCTTCTGTTACTCCAGTTTTTCTTTCATGTACAGGTATGCTCCTTTATTAGAAGCTCTTAATATCTCCAGCCCAGCCCAACTTCAACCTGGATCTGGATTACATCTGGTCTAATTATGGGCTAAGCCCCAAAGAGTCGTAGGCCACTATTGCTTTTGTAGCTTTTCTTATTATTATTCAACCATGCGAGTCTATGGCAGCCCTTTGAACCGTACAAAGGAAAATGATGAAATATGGCACACTGATAAGAGTGGGCATGAATAGCCCCATAGCAAATTTGGGACCTCTAGAACAAACTCTATAGCGCCACAACAAGTTCAAAGTTTCACTTTTCTTTTGCATGTCTTTTGAACCGTTTGGCCTAGAAACTAATTCTTTTTGCATCTGGTGACTCTCCTCCTGATGATTTCAATGGACCCTTTACAGTAGCAGCCGTAAAACTCTGCTTATTTACAGTAGCCGCCATCTTGGATTATCATGTTTATGGTTTTTCAGCTACTATTCCTTGACATTTCATCCGATTTGCTCAAACAATGGCTCAAAATAATCTCCAGACAGAGCTGCACAGATGTGTGAACGCTTTGTCCTATGAAAATTAAACTTGGTATGCTTCATTAGGACCATAATCTGAGGGTACATGCAAAGTTTGGTGACAATTCCACCTATGGGCCAACTATGTCAAAACATTTGAACTGTTGGGCCTCATGTATTCAGATAGAAGACAAAGGCAGGCCTAACACAGTCATAAAACCTAACTCAGGCCCACATGCCAAGTCATAAATTTTACTGATAAAAATCGCACCAAAAGCAAACAAAGGGAGTCCAAAACAGACTACAAATCCCATGAAGCCTTGTTCACTAAAGGATCGAACTCTCAACTCCTATTGGATGAGGCGCACGACAGAACGCACCTCAACCATGACATCATCAGGAGTAGAAATACCTCTGAAATGCTTCCGGAATCTGCTTCCAGCAACTTTGCTCGCCGTGTGTAGTTGCAGCTCATCGCTGCTCACAGGTGTAGCCTCGTGGCACAAGGAAGTAACATCTGACTTGAAACTGTGGCCATACAATCTCCATCTCGCTGGACGAGTTGAGATTACTCTGTGTTCCACCAAACACTCTAACGGATCCGAAGGAGACCGCCGAGCAATCCGCATCTTCATCCGTTTGCCTGCACAAGTGAAGAGATAAAAGATTTCTCTTCCATCTTCAATCAAGTCGACGTCGCTGATTTCTCCGCCAGCCCGCCGAGAATCAGCAGCCGTACCGCCCGCCGACAGGGCGTAAGAGGTTTACTTCTGGGCAGAGATAGAATATTATAGTGTGTTATTCTTGTGTATCGAGGTTATTGCTTGTACAGTTTACGGACCACCGAGTCCGCTCATTGCAATTAATACTCAGGGTATTAATTATCACGAATTTGATTTGCTGTATTGTAGTCCAACCACATTGGACTGCTGTGCATTTCCGCCATCGCAGGTGAGACCGGCAAACTGAGTTTATCCATTAAAGAATCAAAGACCGCAGAACGGTTTACGAGCCGTCCACCACGTCTCTGAGTGATTAACAACTGCTTTCCCATGATCGCGAAATCGGCTTTGGGGCCGTCACTTAATTCTCTCTCTCTCTCTCTCTCTCTCTCTCGTACTAACACACACACATGCGACCCCTCACAAACATTCTCGCACACATTTATGGCTAGTAGATAGCTTCGTGATAAAGCTCAGCTTTGTCCCTAAGCTACCATTGACTGGTTTCTCTCCGCCCACATCCGTGGCCATATTCTCTGGCCGGTAGTCTCACGTGACACTCTCCACGAGAGTCACGTCCGCCATTTTGTGCGCGTCCCTCCTTACACACACACACACACACACACTCTCACACACACACACACACCCTCATGTGTTATAATCATATCACTGTTTAGTTTGTAGTTGTAAATCGGAAGTTTATTGACTGTATTGTATTAATTATTAATTGATATTACTGCATAAATAAACTTTGTCATATTACAAAGAGAAATGTTTTGGTTTGTTTTGCATACACCTGTGTCATGCTGACGGGATGTCAGTGCTCGAATTCAAGCCTTCATTCATTGTTTTTTCCCGGAAATCGATATTCTTCGGATGTCGATTTTTCTAAGAAAACAATCTAATATTGTTATACTATCTGTTTATTAGTCCCTGATTCCAGGGTGGTGCCCCGTCAATATTAATCCTTATAAATATGCTATTGATTTTTGATAATTGATAATTATCTTTGATGATTGTTGAATTTGAATGATCAATAAGCTAGTGTTAATTTTAATTAATGTTTCATCGATGTTAATGATTAGTGATTATCTTTGATAATTGTTGATTTAAAGGATTAAAAAAAACTAACATTGATTCTCATCAATGTTCTATTGATTTTAATAATTAATAATTATCTTTGATAATTATTAATTATTGCTAATAACCAAACCCGCTCCTAAACGTAGCGCACTAAATTTACTGGAGCCCCATATGAGGTTTTAATGAGTTAGATTCAATTAATTAATTAAATATTAATTAATAACTAAAAAAATTATTATCAATTATTTCTGATCGTAACACTGATCTAAACAACCAGTAAAGCCCTACAGAACCGTTTGTAGATCGAGCCTTCTCTGTTGTTGCCCCCAAATTCTGGAACAGTCTCCCTTCACACGTAAGGTCTGCCCCATCTTAAGCCATTTTTAAATCTTCTCTTAAAACTTGTCTGATCAGGCCATTTCGGCGCAATTAACAGAACTGTTTTCATGTCCTCTCTGACTTTGCTGATAACAAAATGAAGGGAGTCGCACCGAGGGAAAAGCATACTTGCGTTTCGCTGGCCATTTGTGAACCAGCTCATCCACACCCAGCTGGGATTGGGACATGGAGTACCAGAGGGGACAGTGGCCATTCTCCGCTTATAATAATAAAACAAAATCTTGGGTAGGCCCAACCCACCTTTGTCAATCGGCATATGTAACTTATTGAAATTTAACCTGGCACGCTTACCATTCCAAATGAAGGACTTTGCTATGCTATCAAATTGCTTGAAATAAGAGAGGGGGACAACTATAGGGAGAGACTGTAACAGGTAGTTGAATTTTGGAATACAATTCATTTTAATTACATTAACCTTCCCAATCATCGATAAGTGTAATGAAGCCCACCTGTCCACATCATTCGAAAACCTTTTTATTAAGGGATCAAAATTAACTCTGACTAAATCAGACAAATTTGCTGGGAATAAAATTCCCAAATACTTAATGCCCTGTTTGGGCCACTGGAAGGCACCCGGCTGGAAGGCCGTTACTGGGCAGTACGCTGTCAAAGCCAAAGCTTCAGATTTAGACCAACTGACTTTGTATCCTGAGAACTTGGAAAAGGAATTAATAATTCTGTGGGGGCAAGGCATAGATCTAGTGGGGTTGGAGACGAATAATAAAATATAATCTGCGTAAAGCAGAAGCTGATGCGCCACACCTCCCGCAATCACCCCTGGAAAATCATCCTCCTTTCTTATCGCGGCTGCTAATGGTTCCAGGGCAAGACAGAATAATAATGGGGAAAGAGGGCAACCCTGCCGAGTGCCCCTATTCAGAGTAAAATAATCTGAAATTAATACATATGTTTGTACCGCTGCTACAGGGTGATTATAAAGTAACTTAATCCAACCAATAAATGTACTCCTGAACCCATACATTTCCAAAATCTTAAAAAGATAATTCCATTCTACCATATCAAACGCCTTTTTGGTGTCAAGTGAGATGGCAGCGACCGGAGACTGACTTATTGAAATTTCATTAAGTCTCATTAATATCATGTGGTCAGTAGCGAATACGCTACTGACCACATGATATTGATGAGACGCCTGATGTTATCAGAAGAGCTGCGGCCCCGAATAAACCCTACCTGATCTATATGTATAAGAGATGTCATAACTTTACTTAATTGGTTAGCCAAAATTTTTTACAAAATATTTACATCTAGTTGGATCAGGGAGATTGGACGGTAACTTTTACACTCGCTTGGATCTTTGTCCTTTTTAAGAATCAGACTGATCCGGGCTTGTGTCATGGTTGGAGGAAGCTTTCCATTCTTTAATGATTCAGTATAAACTTCTAACAAAAGTGGAGCCAGTTCTGTAGCATAGGATCTAAAAAATTCTGTGGCAAAACCATCTGTTCACGGAGCCTTGCCAATAGGTAGGGACTTAATTACCTCGTCAAGCTCTTCCAAGGTTATCTCAGAACCAAGAGCATTTTTTTGCTCAGTCTTCAGTTTAGGAAGAACTAATGGTTCCACAAAGTTTCTAATATCTTCATCAGTAAACGAAGATGTGGAACTATAAAGGTCAAGATAGAATTCTTTAAAGGCATTATTAATATCAATGGCTGAGGTAAATATTTCACCACCAGCAGATTTCACTAAGGGAATGATAGAAAAAGACTCTCTCTGCTTTATATATCTAGCCAAAAGTTTTCCTGCTTTGTCCCCCAACTCAAAGTATGACTGTCTTGCCCTGAATAACCAAAACTCCACTTTCTGCGACAAAATAGTATTATATCTATATTTCAATCGGGTCAATTCTCTAAGGCCATCAGATGGCATACGGCGCTTCAGCTCTGCCTCTGCACTTTTAATATTTCCTTCCAACTCCACGAGTTCTCGTGCTTTGGATTTTTTGATGAATGAGGCATACTGTATGATCCGACCCCTAAGAACTGCCTTAAGTGCCTCCCAAGCCACGCCCAGAGAGGATACTGAGGACCAGTTGGTCTCCATATAAACACTGATTTCAGTCTTTAACATTTGTTGGAAATCAGGATTTTGCAAAAGGGATACATTAAAGCGCCAACTATATGATTTCTTTTTCTCTATATGTGGCAACACCTCTAAACTCACCAGGGTGTGATCCGAGACTAAAATGTTTCCAACTGAGCAATCAACAACAGATGAAATGAGGGATTTTTATATATATATATAAAATCTATTCTAGAATAAATCTTATGGACTGATGAAAAAAATGTATAGTCTCTACCAGATGGGTTCAAAAGTCTCCAAATATCTGTAAGACCAAGATTTTTACACATCCTGTGAAGCATCAGTGTTCTCTAGGGGGCTTACACATTTTTGCTTCACTATGATCAATAACTGAGTCCATCAAAAGATTAAAGTCTCCTCCCAAAATTATATCATGAGAAGTGCCAGCGGCTTGCAACATCCCTTCAAGATCTATAAAAAAGCCCTGATCATCAGCGTTAGGTGCGTAAATATTAGCCAAAATCAGGCTTTGCCCCTGAATTTCTGCTAAAACAATAATGACTTCCATTAAACTGTTTGAGAAATTTGAATTGTAAATGTTTATTTACCAATATAATGACTCCCTTGCTCTTACTTGAGCCAACACTAAAGAAAATATGTCCACCCCATATCTTCCCAAATGTTTCAGCTTCCTGCGGGGAAAGATGTGTTTCTTGAAGAAAGACTATATCATATTTCTTATGTTTAAGAAAATAAATAACCTTCCTTCTTTTTATGGGGTGCCCCAACTCATTCACATTCCACGTGAAGAGAGACAATCCACTCAAATTAACATTTGACATTTTGATATAATAGAAAAAAAAATTGTGTGCCAAAAACAAAATTATGAAGACCACATTTCAACATTAATGCAACAATAAAACCCCGAACTTCCCCCGAATAAAACAAACAGAAAAAAGAAAAATGTGCGCATTAACCCCGCGCACGACAGCGCCAATCCCTTTAAACTCAAGGAGTTCATGTATGCCTACGAGAGCCACAACTTTGCCATTGGATTGCTCAATTTTGCCTCACAAATTTGTAAGGCAAAATTACATAACATCAAATATTTTGCAAAACAAACCCCAGCCAATAGGCAGAATAAACACAAAGAACATGTAGACTCATTCACAGAACTGTTTCGAAGGTGTGTTCCTTCACAAAACAAATTCCAGCCGATATAAAGCCGTTCAGTTTCCTCGGTCAGACAAACGAATCTTCAGTGAGCCAGCTGATGAGTGCAGCAGATGATGTAATCATTCCAATGCCCCATGAAAATACTCCACATATCGTACTCCAGCCAACAGGAGGCATAAGCACAAAGAACTGACTGATTCATCCATAACTGTCCCAAAGTAATGTTATTTAACAAAACAAGCTCCAGCCACTAGGCGGAACCAGCACAAAAGGAAACGAAACACGCATCCCGGTTCCTCGGATAGTCAAGAGTCACAAGATTCACTCGGAGGCCGCATAAAAGTATATCCCATGATTTACACAGTCCGCCAACTTTATAAAAGACATCCTTTGTGTGGGCATGTAGATATTTTGCGGTCATCCGTTCATTATAAAAGTGATCTTCCGTCAATGCAAAAGTTTCTTTAAGGAAAAGTGTTAATCCACAAAACAAAACAAACTCCAACCACTCGGCGGAGCCAACGCAAAAGGAAACAAAAATGGCGCCCAGCTTTCTCCGAAAGCCAGAGTATGTACAGTGAGTCAATCCACTCACAAGAAAAACACCCAATGGTTACTCACCCATTGTTTCAATAAAAGACATTGCCTGATTAGGACATGTAAATACTTTGCTGCCGTCCTTGGTGTTTATTCTCAGTCTGGCTGGAAACATCAGAGCAAAAGTGATCTTCCGTTGATGTAAGAGTTTCTTGCATTCCCTAAACCGATCGCGTTTCTCTCTTGTCGAGTTCGCAAAGAACAAGAAAATATTGTAATTCTTCCAAGAAAGCTTTCCTTTGTTCCTCACCTGGCGCAACACAAGATCTTTATCGGATGATCTCAAAAATTTGGCCAGAATCGATCGGGGCCTGTCTCCCTCAGCAGATCTGTGAGCTGGGACTCTGTGAGCTTGCTCGATTTCCAGCTTGTGGCCTGTTATGACTCGGGAAAAGCTCCTCTAGGAATTTCACCATATCACTGCCCTCCTCATGCTCAGGAATTCCAACAATTCGAATGTTATTCCTGCGGCTTCTATTCTCAAGATCTTCAAGCTTTTCAAGAACACGTTTCAAATCAACTTTGGTCGCGGGCGGATTAGCGGCTAATTCTGTTCTCTCTGATGACTCCAAAAAATCGATTCATTTTTCAACATCTGTCACTCTTGTGACTAGCTCCATCACCGTAATCGATCGACGTATTAAAGCGAGATCCTCCAAGTCCGCAAATACCTTCGTCAACATCACCGACATGTTGGACAGTTGACGCTGGATTCCTTCTCCTGCCGCGCCATCCAAATCGAGTCCCCGGTCCACAGGCCTGTCTGAGCTTTCATCTTGAACCCATAAGTGTCTTTTAATGTCTCCAGAGCCCAAGGATTTTGAATTCTTTGCCATGTTTACCTCAAATAGTAAATGTGTAACTAGGTGTATCGAATTTCACCAGATTATATCATGAAAATAACAAAAAAAAATTAGCAAAGTGCGCAGAGCTGTCTCTCACACGTTTCCCCTTCGCATGGGGTTGCCGTACCTGTTCTCTCTCTTTTATTAAAATATTTGTTAAAGAGGAGTCACGTGACATTATGCGAGGGTTGATTGCTTGAAGGTGAGCTCTGCTTAAACTTTGCTACAATTATACTTTTAAGCAATTTTTAACCAGTGAGAACTGTAATAGTTTTGTTTGCTAAAATGCTGGGAGGGCAGGATGTCGAAAAATTTGAAATCGTCTGTCTGTGGGGATATTAAAAGGCACTTACGCTCTCACGCGTCGGACGACTCACAGGATCAAGATGGCTGTTGATAGTGGCAGTGAGCTTCATAATGTAGGTTGGGATATCTCAAACATTTATGCAGCGCTGACGAAAATCTCAACCGACATGGAGGGCCTCGCAGAGATACATTTAGCGATCACATCTATGGAGGCGAAACTTTCCACCCTGATCACAAGAATGGCCAATGTTGAAAAATGGGTTGAGTTTCTGGTGTTGGCCGAAAGAGAGCTACAGGATAACCTGCCTGCTTACAAGGCTGATTTGGAACAGGTGTGGGAAAAACTAGAGGATATGGAAAATCGGAGCAGGCGTAATAATGTTCATTTCCTTGGAATCCCCAAGGGAAAGGAAGGTCAGGATATGGTGAAGTTGTTTGACGGGCTTATTCCAAATTTGATCGACACACGGACCGTCGGCTCGAAAATAAGCGTGTGCACAGAGCTCTCGGTCAGCTTCCCCCGGCAGGTGACAGACCCCGATCAATCCTGGCAAGATTCTTGCGATCGGCTGACAGCTTGTTCTACGAGCGGCGAGGAATAAAGGCAAGTTGTGGTGGGAGGACCTCCAGACTTTCCAGACTTTTCTTGATTGACTCAAGCGAACAGGACGGATTCAAAGAGTGTTAAAAAAATTGCTGCACCAACAGAAGGTGAGCTTCACACTGCTTTTTCCTTCAAAGCTGAGAACTGATGCCAAGGACGGACGTAAGACTTTTACATGCCCACAACAAGCTATGGCCTTCATTAGATCAATGGTGTGAGTGGGTAATTTTGCCTTCTCTCGATCAACAATACATACTACACAATAAGCATTTTACTGATGCAGCCTGAGAGGGGTTTTTTTCCCTTTCTTTTTTTTCTCCCTTTGTTTACTTGCTGTAGAGCTCATTCGTTCACTTTGTGGGTTCGATGTTGTTGTTTACTGGGGCCTATTTTATTTTTATTATTTGTCATTTTATTGAACATATTTATGTACAATTTAATAGCATGGTTTATGTTAAGAAAAAAGGAGAAAAAACAAAACAAATAATAATAATAATATATACATATATGTGTAGAAACCACTGGACTTGAGCAGTCTGGTAGCAGTAGTGCCGCAGAAAGTCTCATGAGCATGCATGGACCGTTGGATTTCCAAGTGATGGACAGCAGTTGGGACTGTTATGCACGAGTTTTAAGTGCTTTTTTTCCCTGTTCTTTGGGTTAAGGATGTTGTGGTTACATCAATGTTGGATATAATTTAGCCTTCAAGTATTTGTCTGATTTTAGCTCAGACCCTAAAAGATCTATGCCTACCTTCCACAGAATTATTAATTCTTTCTCCAAATTTTCAGGATATAGGGTGAAGTGGTCTAAATCAGAAGCTCTTGCTCTGACAGCATATTGCCCTGCCATGGCTTTCCAACTTGGCGCCTTTCAATGGCCCAAGCAAGCCATTAAGTATTTTGCCATTTTATTTCCAGCAAATTTGAGAGATTTATTTAGTTAATTTCGACCCATTAGTGAAAAGGTTCTCATGTGATGTGGATAGATGGGCTTCACTACATTTGTCTATGGCTGGGAAGGTCAGTGTCATAAAAATGAATTGTATCCCCAAATTAAATTATTTACTGCAGTCTCTCCTGCTAAAAGATCCACTTTCTTATTTTAAACTATTTTTCAAGTCTTTTATTTAGAATGGTAAACAATCTTGGTTGCATTTCAGTAAGTTACATAGACAAAATGACAAAGGAGGTTTAGGCCTCCCCAAAATGTAGTTTTATTACTATGCTTTTAATCTGACATCTGGCCCATTGGTCTCTTCCACCTGAGAGAGAGCCCCTCCCTGGTACAACATTGAACGGGCGGTCCTTACCCCAATCTCACCATTGCAAAATCTCTCTATCAAATTGCCTAAAGTAAAAATGCATCCCATTATTTCACACATGCAGTATGGACAAAGGTTTTCCGTATGTTCAATTTTGATACTTACCTAAATGTTTCCTGAAGTATATGGCTGAACCCCAATTTATGCATTAAGTCCACCTTTTGCTGGAACGAATGAATTGAGAGGGGTGTTGCTACACTTCGTGACCTTTATGAAAACTGAGCTTTGAGATCATTTGAAAATATATTACAGTAATTTAGGATTTCTAGGTCTCAATTTTTCAGGTATTTACGGTCACTATTGGCTTGCTCACCAGGTAGTTTGTAAGGCACTATTCTTGGTAAAGCTGCTTTGGAACAATATTTATTGTGAAAAGTGCTGCTAATTCTATGCGAATAGCACTTATGATTTAACTTTTGAACTCTTGACTTAAAGAAATGCATGACTTTATTCAGCAGAACAAAAATTAAGATTTTTAATTTTCTCAGCTCTGTTGGTCCATACAATGCAAGTAAATGGTGACCAGAACTCAGAAGGTTTAAAAATGACATAAAGGAAGCATAAAAGTAATCCGTATAACTCCAGTGGTTAAATCCATATCTTTTGAAGCAATATGATAGGTGTGGGTGGGAAACAGATCAATATTTAAGTCCTTTTATGCTAACAATCTCCACCTTTGACCATCCCCAACCAGTAGGTGGTCGAGTGTGAAAGTCACTTCCACACCAGAATGTAGAAGTAAAAGTGTAGATTTACAGTTAAAGAAGGACTTAAATATTGACCTGTTTCTCAACTACACCTATCATACCACTTCAGAAGATATGTATTTAACCACTGGAGTCTTAAGGATTACTTTTATACTGCCTTTTGGGCCTTCAACGTTCTGTTCACCATTCACTTGCATTGTGAAGACCAACAGAACTGAGATATTCTTTTAAAAATCTTCGTTTGTGTTTTGCAGAAGAAAGTCATACACATTTGGGATGCATTTAAGTGTTACCGGTCTATGAGAAGTCTTTCAGGTATAGTAAATTACAATGTTCATCACCAGCACCACTGTATCTTTAAAAAAAAACAAATGAAACATGATTTCTTTGGAAAACAGTGAATTTATGAGTTTTTAGTTAAACATGACTAATTGCATTTGCATATTTAAGGTGAGAAAACTGTTAACAAAAATACAGTTATAAAATATAGAGAAAAGGCAGTAATGGTGAAAACTCAAGCAGTTTATGCATTTGAGCCATTAATAACAGTCTCAATAATGTTCTCTACAATCACTCTGAATTTTCTTTGATTAACACAACAATTTTAATTAATAACCAATTCTTCTGTTACAAATAATTGTTTGAGATCTAATCATCATCTGTATGGGAATTTAATGAACACTGAATTGCAAAAAAACAAACAAACAAACAAACATGTAAATATGGCTTTATGCTTTATAAAAGTTATAATTTTTATAGAAATGCCAGAAGACCAAAATGTTAACACAAACATTGATAAACATTGTAATAAATTTAATAGTAGATACCATTTGTAACATTTCAAAGCTTTATGATTCTTTTCTTTAGAAAGTGATATGATTTCTCTCTATGAATTCTATCAACGCAAAGGTAATCATTGCACCACTGGTCCAGATTGCCACAGAAAAGGAAAAATAAAAAATAAGGAAGAATCGCTGTCAACTCTCAGAACAACAGAAGATGCCTATACATCCTCCAAAAATATAGAAATTCATGTCATCTTTAAAAAGCTTACCAGACAAACACTGTTTGGCCCTGCCAGGAACATGGCATGTGAATGAAGCAAATGTGCTTAAAAAATACTGCTGATCTAAACTATCTAGTACTGAACTTTTTCTTACATAGGTCTATTAGAAGCTATTAAAAATGACTTGCATATGCGGCACATTATTCAAATAAATCCAAAACAATAAAGCTAAATAGAAAATCTGGCATGGCAATAATCATAAAAGTGACAGAAATAAACAAAATACTTTTAAAATAGACATCCTGATACATTGTTCACTTTGTACTCATTGCATATCTTTCATTTATCTTCCCGTTATCCGTGTAGCTCATGAATCCATGTAGAAAGGCTCTTTTAGTCTCTGTTGTGTCTCACTGCTCCTGTCCGTCCTCTCTCAGCTCTGATGGCAGGAACTTGTACTGCTGCTGTCTGATCATTGCCAGCTTTTTCCGGGCTTCTTCCAGCTCTCTCTCCTTCCTCAGCATCTCCTCCTGAGCAGCAATGATCTGAGCACACACACAAAGATCCATGTTAAAATCCAGAATGCATGCATGGAAGACACAGGAAGTACAGCAGGGTCAGAAATTGACCAGACAAAACTGCCCCAGATATTTAAAATGCTGGGGCAAAAAAATGTCCTCAGATTTTCTAGAATCATTTTAGAATATTCTACTCTAGTTACGGGGTTCAGTGGGTTTGCAGACACTGTAGTGACCTGCAGCTGTCAGACATCTGTATTCACAGTCTCAGAGGTGAGTGTTGTGGAATGTGTAGCTACTGTATTATGAAGTGATTTTGTTTTCATGAAAAAAAAAAAAAGGAGGGGCCAAATACTCTAGAATCTAGCAGAACGATTATTGTTATGATGTCTTGTGCATTATTTAGTGCTATATTTGTATTGCTTCAGTTTTCTAAACAGCAGTCATAATTTTTCAGATTAAAAATTTATTTTAATAAAAAGATTCAACTAAAGTATGTAACATAAATAGACAACAGTTTTATTTGGTTAGAAAAATGCCATCGTGAAGGTAATAGTGCCCCGGAAAATCAGTTTAAACAGGCAATCCATGATGCATGCCAAACATCCTATACTTAGAAATATAAGAAAATAACTTTTGATATATATAAATCTATAAACTATTGAATTCATTCACTGGAAATTTTAAAAAAAGAAGCAATCATGCTTGGATTACTCATATATTACTCAATTCAGCTGTAAAAGGTCTCAAAGTGTCCGAGTTGTGAACTTGTAACTGTGTTTTACTAATGTTGTTTTTACCTGAGCGATGCCGCCCACCATCTTGCTCTTCACCATCACGGCCTGATCGTCTTGAGCCTCAAATGCAGCCTTCTGCGCCGCCTTCACCAGATTATCTGATGCCCTCTTGACCGCATTTCCGGCAGCCTGATGACAAAACAACAGTATGTCAAGAGTACTGATCATGTCCTCCTATAAAAAGCCAACAAAATGGCCAAAAGTACAAATTCTCAGCTTATTTAAGGATGAGGTTCCTTAAGATTCTTCAAAATTCACTTCATCACAGAATTTCTGGTGCACCGCATCACGTGACACAACAGCATGACGTTGATTTCCGTGAAGCACTAAAGGCACAGTGCCATCAAAAGTGCCTCTGATAAGAAAAGTGCAGTGCAGACAGACAGCACACTGGAGGTTAAGTCATTCACTAAATAGGGAGCAAGGGTGCATCCTTTAGTTTTCTATGCAGATAAGTGCATTCCCTCCTAAAATCTGATCAAAAGTTCAGTTTCAGGCTGCAGATGATGTTTGGATCACTCAACATGTTTGGCAGGCATGTGACAATGATAATCAGTACATAGATTCAGAATTTATAATGCTAAACTTTATTTTATCATGGTTGGCAGTGATTTGATGATGCTGGCCATAACTCTGAATAACAATTGTTTATTCAGCTTTATAGAAAATCAGCTGTAATGTCTGAAAAAATGAATAACCAACACTCCTGGACACAAACTATTGATGAAAAAAATCTGACTTTCTATAGCTTGGTATTACTTAAAATGTCACAACTTAGTCCCGCTGTTCACATATGTGGACATACATTTTTAAGAAAACTATTTGTTCTAGAAAAAAAATGTTTTAATTTTTTGCTTGTTTATTAGGTGCAACTAGTTACAAATCAAAAAGGGAAATGGAAAATGCACACAGCAGTCTCAGGAGGTTAGACAAAAACACAAAGAATAAAAAAAATCTAATTTCAAACATGCCCTATCAGTACAACTAACTATCATCTTTTACCACTGACATGCCCTTCAGTCGTATTTAAGCTGCTCTTGGTATCCACTTAAAGAAAGAGAGTGTTCTGGAAAACTCTCGAGACAAAAAAATGGCCAACATAGTCACAAATTTACTGAAAAGCTCATATTTTCACATACAAGTGAGCTGCAGCAAATTGTATTGTATGAACTGCACGTTTGTACAAGTGAGTTTTTAAAGAATTAGCAGAATTGGTGCATGAGATTAACATTATTACGTAACACACTGATCAGCCACAACATTAAAACCACTGATAGGTGAATAAGTGAATAACATTTATTATCTCATTACAATGGCACCTGTCAAGGGATGGGATATATTAGGCAGCAAGTGAACAGTCAGTTCTTGAATTTAATGTGTTGGAAGCGGGAAAAATGGGCAAGCGTAAGGATCTGATCGACTTTGACAAGGGCCAAATTGTGATGGCTAGACGACTGGGTCAGAGCATCTCCAAAACGGCAGGTCTTGTGGGGTGTTCCTGGTATGCAGTGGTTAGTACCTACCAAAAGTGGTCCAAGGAAGGACAACCAGTGAACCGACGACACTGGGTCATGGGCGCCCAAGGCTCACTGATGCGCGTGGGAAGCGAAGGCTAGCCCGTCTGGTCCAATCCCACAAAAGAGCTACTGTAGCACAAATTGCTGAAAAACTTAATGCTGGCCATGATAGAGAGGTGTCAGAATGCACAGTGCATCGCAGCTTTCTGCGTATGGGGCTGTGTAGCTGCAGACCGGTCAGTGTGCCCATGCTAACCCCTGTCCACCGCCGAAAGCGCCTTCAATGGGCACGTGAGCATCAGAACTAGACCATGGAGCAATGGAAGAAGGTGGCCTGGTCTGATGTATCATGTGGACGGCCGGGTGCGTGTGAGTCGTTTACAGCAGGAAGCACTGTGGGAAGAAGGCAGGCCGGCAGAGGCAGTGTGATGCTCTGGGCAATGTTCTGCTTGGAAACCTTGGGTCTTGGCATTCATGTGGATGTTACTTTGACACATACCACCTATCTAAAGATTGTTGCAGACCATGTAAACCCCTTCATTGCAACGGTATTCCTTGATGGCAGTGGCCTTTTTCAGCAAGATAATGTGCCCTGCCACACTGCAAAAATTGTTCAGGAATGGTTTGAAGAACATGACAAAGAGTTCAAGGTCTCAATCCGATTGAGCATCTATGGGATGTGCTAGACCAACAATTCCGATCCATGGAGGCCCCACCTTGCAACTTACTGGACTTAAAAGATCTGCTGCTAACGTCTTGGTGCCAGATACCACAGGTCACCATCAGAGGTCTTGTGGAGTCCATACCTTAAAGGGTCACAGCTGATCTGGCAGCACGAGGGGGACCTACATGATATTAGGCAGGTGGTTTTAATGTTGTGGCTGATCAGTGTACATTTGCAGGTAATTGACACTCATGCATTTTGTGAACTTTTCTTCTACAAACTTTTCTTTATTTGGGGCAAACTTGTGGTTAATATGTGGCAAAAAAAAAAAGGTTGCCAGTTTGCAGCTGTTTATTGATAGTGGTGAACTTGCAGCAAGCCTTTGGCAACAATGACAGTTTTCCACGACTGGCAAACATTTCTATGACCAAACCTTTGCAAATATAAATGCCTGCCACTACTGGCAGTAATAACAGTTATGGCAAATCTGTGGCAACACTGGACAATCATCACTATATCGGTCAATCTGCATGAATAGGAACATGAATGTCAATGATTATTTACAGTATTCACCTCCTCAAAAGATGAATCATAGTGTGAACCAATCAATTTACCAACATGGTTCACAGTAATAGCACACAACTAACTAATCTGTTGGTGGCTTTAGTAACACTCTTTTCTCTCATCATTAGCGAGGACAGTATTTGTCGGGACGTTCTGCTTGAACCAGGACTCGAGGGAGGATGACTTTAAAAGGCAATGCAGCTGTGGAGGGAGCAGCCTGAAACAAACACATACCCAGCGTTCCTCGGCAGACGTTCCAAGAATTTGTTTTTCTTTCTTATGCCTTTTGAGGTATTGTGCAGAACTGAAGGTGTGATTTAGGCTTGAGTGGAGTGTTTGATTTATCTCTGTTAGATGAAGCACTGACTCATACATTAAAGGTATAGTTCACCCAGAAGTAAAAATGTGGTAATTAATTACAAAATGCAGGAATCTTGAGATGCGTTTTTCAAAGTTTTCAAATTTAATTTAACTTTACACAGCGTAATAAAAACACAGCATTTATGGCGAGACATTAAAACCAGTGAAACTTTACGGAACCACAGTGAGACACTCCAAAAAATGTCCGTCTGACACACGTATACATAGACCAACAAAAATAATGCAGACAGATGCCCTTTGAGAACAGCCTTGTCTACCTCGGACAGATTGACAAACTCAATTGCAAAAAGGATTGCTGCAGTCTGAAGATCAGTGATAGGGCTATGTTGAATAATATGAAAAAAAAAAAAAAAACTTTAGCCACTTTTTGTATTCTCTAATCAATGTTTTACTCGTCTGCCACAATAATGAAATGTAATATATTTAGAATTAATTCTCAGCAAATATTGATATATGCAAAAATCAGGTACTTGTAGTTGGATTACATTAAATTTTAAATGTGTGTAATCAGATTACAGTTACCTTTTATTGGTTAGATGATTTCTTATTGATTGCATTATTAGTAAACTGCAATAACTAGTGTATAATTTACTGATTAAGCTCCTACATTTTAAAGAGTGGTCTGATAGGCCTATAGCAATGCATATATAAAAGACAATGCGGTTCTGATACTCATACAGACATAACTGTGCAATGCTATCTTTGCCTTTAATGTCTTCTATCCACTGAAAAGGACTCCAACTCCAAGGCATTAGTCGCGAATATGAAAGTGCATGGTATGAAAGATTTGCATGTTTTTTCCACTTTTTTCAAGCTGACAGAGTGACATACTCTTCATCAGTGACAACACTTTTGAAATGCAATAGTGTGCAACAAGCAGTTTTAAAAAGAGTTTACAGATATATGGAGAGGCAGATTGGGAATTGTTTGAAACAGACGCGGTACAACATGATGTAAATTGGCATCAAAAACACCATTCATCCTTACAGTGAGCATGTTAACCGATCAAAACAGTGTAAAAAATACAGTATTTAAGCACTTTGCTGAATGCAACTGTTCATTCCCATACTGAAATGCAGTCTTCCCCTCACTCCCCTGCTTACCACATTTTTCCAAGACTGCTGAGAACTGATTTATGTTGAAAAAGGGTTTCATGACACTTTAAAGATTAATGGATTTCAATAGCCTAGTTTCCATCCAATTTTCACGCTATTTTGTTAACGACAAAGTGAAAATGCGTAAAAAAAAAAGTTTGGAAAATTTGCCACATCTGCCTGTTTCCAATCAAATGGCCTTTTATCGATAAAAATGGTGTGCATGATGACGTCATGCCTGAAAAAACACTTCCAGATGTACCTAATTGTTTTCCTCCAAAGTTTTGGTAAAATGGGGAGAGTATTGAGACAATTCACTGAAATTAGCCAGCTTACTGTCATTTTAATTTCACAAATAAATGCAATCAGAACACGGAATTGCAATCAAAAGGGAGCTATTGCCCTTCTGATAGCACTGTAATATTGGTCCTGATGTTGCACCTATCGCAGGTTGCCACCGATTCTGACCCGAAAGAACCGGAAATGTAGAACATTCTGAGAATGTCATTCAGCCGACATTTTCATCTACAGAACAGGGTATGGCTAATTTAAGTTTGTGTAAAGAAAAGGCATATATTGGTCTAAAAATATTATTTTTTCGTTTGGTAATTAATTATTTTCTTTAATGCTTTATTCATTTGGTAATTTATTTAATGTAATACAGGGAATTTTGCTGGCATTTTTTCAAAAGTATAAACAATAATTTAATAGAATTGGGCTATATGTTAGTGTTCCAAAAAAGCACACTGAAGCTTTCAGAAGTACTGTGTATTTTGTTTTTTTATTATTTAAAACATCTTTGTGCATATAAATGATATGTTTTTTGTATTATGGGCTAATTTCATGACTGCCGTCAATTATTTTGAATGGTTTGTAAAAGCAACTGTAATAAATTAACGGATGGCTACCGCAATTAAATTAATCACAAACAGTGGCCATTCATTTGTTCTCTGTGCACTTGTCGATGTGCATGAAATGAGATATTTGTGTTGGCACTCCTGGAAGTGTCATGTTTGCAGCATCGGATCTGTGCTATGCCGATAAGATCAATCCATAATCATGTACAATAAATTTGCATTCAAGGATGTATAACTTGTCCTCATGATTAACACAGGCTAATGATTGGGGCAAATTCTGTCATGTGACACTATATTTTTGCGTTAATGCCAATTTTCTCGACAAAAAGTGTTTCCAAATCAGTTTTTCATGACATTTGAAATATCGACATAGAGTTTATGCGCTAGAGTTAAACGGAAAAATATTATGTCGACACTCGTGAAATTTTAGCGATAATTTGCGTTTCCATCAGCTTTATTTTGATGCGCTAAAACTTTTTTCGCAAAAAATCCTTAGATGGAAACGCAGTTATTGACTGCCGCAGCAAAGTGCTTTTTATGAGCTGACAATTAACAGTCTTCAAATTTTCCAGTCACCTCAACCTGTTGAGTTGTCATTGTATCAACTCATACTTAAGTTTAATTAACAAGTGTATTTACCACCTCAACTCAAAAAAAAAGAAAAAAAAAAGAAAATGTAGACTATACTACTTTAGGTGTCGGGTAACATGCTGATCGATCCACATGTGTGTTTTGAGTTGTCTGGTTTTTCTAGGTCAAAAGACTAGAAGATGCAACAGCACGTGTCTTCGGTAACAAATGAACCCATATTCAAGACTTGCTGTTTAAAATTACTTGCCTTAAAGGAATATTCCGGGTTCAAAACAAGTTAAGCTCAATTGACAGCATTTGTGACATAATGTTGATGATTACCACAAAAATGAATTTAGACTCTTCTTCCTTTTCTTTAAAAAAAGCAAAAATGGAGGTTACAGTGAGACATTTACAATGGAAGTGAATGTGGACTATTTTTGGAGGGTTTAAAGGCAGAAATATGGAGCTTATAAAAGCACTTTAATTTTGTTAACAATGTTCTTTTGTGTATTATGTGAGCTGTAAAGTTGTTTAAATTGTCATTTTTACAGTCATTTTTTTGGGTTTGTTGGCATTACATCGTCATGGTAATGAAGTTGTAAAATTGGCTATAACTTTACACAGAAAAGGTTAGTAAGTGATTTTATCACACTAAAATCATGTTAACACACATATTGTTTATGTCTTGTGGTTATACTTTTGAAACAGTGAGTATTTTAATGTTTCAGGATTGGCCCCCATTGACCACATTCAAGTGCCTCACTGTAACCTTGATTTTTGCTTTTTGCACTGTAATTTTGATTTTTGATTTGTTTTTTTTTAAAGAAAAGGATGAACGAATCTAAATAATTTTTTGTGGTAATAAACAATATGCCACAAATGCTGTTGATTGAGCTTAACTTGTATTGAACCCGGAACATTCCTTTAACTGGAGATTTCAAAAATAACTTCGTATCAATCTGCATTTCAAAACCTTATTACTAAAAAGCCTGCAATATGAAACATATATCTTTAAATTTAAATTAAATTGAACTATAATTAGATGCAATTAAGTAGATTAAGCAACAGCATTCTGGAGACTTAAGTTCAGTGTTCCAAACACTGCTCCTTCAGCACTGCTGTTATCACGAGCCCTCATTAGTGCACAATAAATATCAGACAGCTGGACTGTGAAAGACTAGTTGGTAAACTCTCGTCTGGATTGAGGATATGAAATGCTTTGGGCAAGTCCTGTGCTGTGATATGCTACACTCCATCTGAAACAATCTTAAACAGCATTTTGCTACTTCTTTTATACTACTATCTTTTTATAGCTACTTTTATAATTATTGTAAATGCTGATTTAATGAGCTTATAATTAAAGAGCAAATTAATTTGTCACACCGCAAGGCCATTTAAATGAACTAGTGGAGGCAACAATGTGATTAAAAAAATGAGAAAAACTTTACACATATTTGAACCTAAAATCTTGATGCTGATAAAAAGATAAAGTCCATGGGTAGGTTTTGCTTCAACTACCCATATATTCTTACTCCACCGTTACCTCTGTAACATCTTACTGTTGCACGGCCAAAATACAACCAAACATGGAGCTTTACACAGATACTCAAAGACAGAGAGAGTGCAGGACTACATAAAGAGAGACAATTACAGTCAGATGGGTAGACAGACAGATATACAGTATTTATAATTTTATTTCCTGTTGTATTTAAAGACTATATGTTGCTCTTCATTTGTGATCTCTCTTCTTCATCTCAAAGTTGTTTGATTCTAAATTTAACCTCAACCCTTTCCCTGTGCAGGACAACAGCTGTCTCAGTGGCGTGTGATGGGTTTCATTGTGTCACTAAATATTTAAATACTTTGTCCAGATGGACACAAAGCAACAGAGAACTCTGTGTTCACTAATGTGTCAAACTGAAGTACTATTATTTGTACAATTAGTTGTCTCTTACCTATTTTGTACATAACCTGAGCAAGAGAGCTGCTGTACTAAATATCAGCACAACAGCATCACTGCAAGTGTGATATTGCTTTTATACAACAGGGGCCGGTTGCACCAGCTATACGCAAATTACAACTAAGCCTAGTTGTGGCGTGAATGGGTACTAAGTCACAATTTGTGCGCAACTAAATATTTGAGCATTGCACCATTAAATTTGGGTAGAACATAACCCTACGTATAAACTAAATATTTACGGAAGCCTCCGACCGGGAGTAATGGATGGAATAAAAAGCAGACTCATTTAATGACATCAACGAGCTCATGTTTTGCATGACAGACTTCAGTCCTTTCGACATATATGATGATGTTGATAATTACACTCGTTTACATTTACGAGAGAGAAAAAAAATTATGTAAGAAAAACATACTTCTTAGTGGCTCTTCAGCATGAAACCGATCTAACTGTGTGCGTCACAGAAATTTCAACACATACAAAATACTGTATAGGATATTATTAAATGTCAATTTTTCCAGCCTGTTGTATTAGTATTTATTTATTGCCCCTTTTTTAATTTTAGATGCATTTCCTGAATATTTTATTTACATATGGCAAATATACTATTTATTAAATCTACTTTTATTATGTATCATATTTCAATGGGAATATAATTTATTACTACTGACTGTTATGTGAGTAAACAAGGTTTGAAAATTAACCGTAACAAGATCAAACTGAAATTCACGGCCTTTTAACACTTCTGTGTACAAATGTGAATGCTGCTTATTGGATCAATAAAGGTAAACGTCATACTATGTGACTACTCATTACTTTACGGAGAGCTTATGACCTACTAGCTAAGTTTTGCCTTAAGACCAGGTGGTGCAACCAAATTAAGCGCTGTCGTAGTTACAAACTAACTAGTGGTTACTAAGCCTTTAGTGTGAACTTTACGTCCCAACTTAATTGAGACCTTACAGCTGGTGTAACCCTACCCAGTTCTACAAGTTAATATCGAGTAACTGACATTTTACACAACTATTTCATCAATTTTAGCTCCGCCTACAAAACAGCAGTTCTATTCTATTCTGTCTATCTATTATCTTTATTATCAGGACTCTTGAAAAGCTGCTTGCCCAATCAGATTTGAGCAAAGATATCTTACTCAAATATCCTACTCAAAAAAACTGAGATGAAAGTACAGAAACCACACACACACACACACACACACACACACACACACACAGACCTGCAGTCTCTTCATTGTCTGGGAGTCCTGGTCGGCCTTCACCTTACAGGCCACCAGCAGCTGAGCAGTGGACGCTGCCACCTGTTTAGCTGAAGAAATTAGCTTCTCCTCGCTGGCGTGACCTTGAACCGCAGAATTTGCCGCCTCACACAGGTTGTTGGTAGCTGCTGCCACCATACGGGCCTACAACACAGTAGATGTATAATGAAATAATGTAAAAAAAACTGTATCAGACTGTAAAATGATTTTGTGTGACCACAGGCATCCGATTACATCAGAGGAAACAAAGTGAACTAGTAGAAATCTCTCAGATTAAACACTTCCCACACAAACTGTAGCAGAAACAGGTTGGCTGACACTTACAGCTGAAATGAGACCTTGAGACCACTGTCCATCATCCACGGCATTTGCTGGGATCGCCCCCACCTGACAGAAATAAAAATTGCATCTGAATTAAACTGAACAAGGTCCAAAATTTCACATTCATGCATTCTTAAATATACTGAACATGAGCAGAAAGTTTAGGAAGAGACGGGTCACTGGAATACTTATGAATGGGAATAATCGTAACAGAATATGGCGGCTCTAGGAATGGAAAACATATGGAGTACCTGACAGTAGATTGTGCTGTGTTTATACCTTGCCCTGCGCTACTAGTTCTCTCTGAGCAGCAGATGCAGCTTTGACTAATGCACTGGTGGCGGCAGCGATGGATTTAGCTGCTTCCAGAATCTGTTCCTCAAAGTTTAGACTCTCATCAGCTTCCTGTAAACAAATAGAACAAGTATTCATTTCCTGTCTGTTTGAACAGCATTACGGTTTTATATTTTTATTTTACAAGCACATGAGCACATCACAATTGTTTCTGGGTTTATTTTCGAAATCCAGCGCAAATAACGATGGACAAGTCATGCACAATGTTTGAAATCAATGATCATAACAGCATTCACAATTCATATGATTTGTTACACCTTTTATCCAAATCCAAACTTGGCAATGCAAACAGGAATAGTTCAATAAAACAGTATTTATAGATAATCTTGAATATTTTGGTTTGAAACATTATCTTATAAATATATTTAGTGCTATCTTTTACCATTGGGAAACACAATAATATTACAGCCAATATCAATCAAAATTGATAATTTTTTAATTGATTACTTTTCTATTTTAATGTCGCTGGTATTATTGTGAACAATTGATCATTGCAATTTCAAGTCCCAATCTACATTATTTGCCACTGAATATTTCAGTGGAACTTTACAGAAGTGGTCTTTAAATAAAACTAATAAAAATGTCTTTGTATAAAAGAATATTTCTACTTTGCTCGAGTAGTAACATTTCTATTGTCTTCTACTTTAACTTTACTACATTTTAAAGAGAAAAATATAGTTGTAAGCAGTGATAATGGGCCCAAGCACCATGGGTCCATTCCCACCCGGTGGCTTTCGGAAAACAATGCAAGGTGGACACATGCATTTGACATTATTCGAAACTATTTTGAAGCAATTTGAGTAAATATAAGAGGACTATTTTAAAGTCTGTTGTAAGAGCCACACTTCCTGCTGCCAGGTGGTGGCACTATAACCGTGACACAAAATAGTCAAATCCATGTGATTAGCCCCAAGACTAAACATACATCTAAATTTTGATCTAAATCGAGACACTTCCGGTTTCCATTTTTCACCATTAATTTAATGCCTCGCCATGGCAACACCGTTCGATATATCAAAATCTGTTAGCAATTTAGCATCTTTAATGTTTTGGCAGTCTCATGAATCACCTAGGAGGAGTATTTAAAAGTTCAGAGACTGCAATATTCAAAAAATCCAAAATTGCCGACTTCCTGTTGGGCGGACCTAATGATTATAATTATGAAAGTTGTCTGGCTTGATGAGAACTATATATGTACCAATTTTGGAAATTGGGGGTGCTACAGAGGCCGTCTTACACGCCCATGCATGTATTTTTGCCCAGAACTAATGGCCACGACTCTGATGTGTGTGCAAAATTTCATGAAATTGTAAACATGTCAAGTGCCTCAAAAACACTATAGGAAGAAAGGAATAGTAAAAATGTATGCGTTGCCATGTCAACAGTATTTAAGATATCAAAAATCACTTTACAAATTTACATCAACAATGTCTTGACATTATTCTAAAGAATTCTGAAGCAATTCATGTAAACACAAGAGGGCTAATTTTGACTCCAGCCAGGTCTCCTAAGCAACCAAACTGGCCTGGTTGCTAGGGAGGGTAGAGTCACATGGGGTAACCTCCTCGTGGTCGCAATTAGTGGTTCTCGCTCTCAATGGGGCACGTGGTAAGTTGTGCGTGAATCGCGGTGAATAGCATGAGCCTCCACGTGCGGAGTCTCCGCGGTGTCATGCACAGTGAGCCATGTGATAAAATGTGTGGATTGACAGTCTCAGAAGCAGAGGCAACTGAGACTTGTCCTCCGCCACCTGGACTGAGGTGAGTAATCGCGCCACCAAGAGGACCTACTAAGTAGTGGGAACTGAGCATTCCAAACTGGGGAGAACAGGGGATACATATATAAATAAAAAAATAAAAAAGAGGGCTAATTTAAAGCCTGTTAAAAGTGCCATACTTCCTGCTGCCAATTGGTGGCACTATGACCGTGACCCATAAAAGCCACATCAATGTGATCAGCCCTCATTACCAAACATACAGCTGAATTATCATCAAAATCACACAATGCACACAGAAGATATAAGGCACTTCCTGTTTTCCATTTTTCGCCATAAATGTATTGCTCCGCCATGGCAACACCATTCAAAATATCAAAAATCAGATAAAAATTTAGCATCTACAATGTCTTGGCAAGATGTTGCACAAATGTGGTGCCAGTCACATGAATCCCCTCTGAGTATTTAAAATTTCAGAGCCTGCGATTTTCAGAAAATCCAAAATGGCCGACTTCCTGTTGGGCAGAGCTAATGACTGAGTATGAAAGTTGTTTGGCTTTATGAGAACAACATATGTACCAATTTTGGTGACTGTAGGTGAAAATGTGGGTTCTACAGACCCCCCTTACATGGCCATTTTCAAGGGGGCGCTACAGACCACCCCCCCCACAACTTTACCCAGCCCTAATAGCTGACAACTCTGATGTGTGTGCAAAAGAGTTTGAGTTTTCACACATGCTAAGTACCCCAAAAGTACAGAAATATGAATAATGATAATAATAATAAATATAGCTGCAAGCAGTGGTTAACGTGGTTAAATCAAAGGAGGCTTTAAGGTCCTTTAAATTCACATGCAAAAGATATTAAGTATTAATTATATAATCTGAAAACAACTAAAACAGTGTTAAAATGCCTTAATTTTGAGAAATATCAGGTAAGGTATAACACAGATTTGGTATTTTTTACATTCCTGACTGTTATAGCGCCACCAAGAGGCAAAGGTATGCAATTTTCATGTGTCCTCAAATGACCCCATACAAAAGTGTCTCAAATTTTGTGGAAATATCTCATTCCATTCAAGAGTTATAACTGCTTTAGTAAAAGTGGCAATGCCCACAGCTTATGTTTTGGTGTAGCTCTGCAACATTGAATCGAAGGTTAAAACTTTTTTTGATAATTATTAATAATGGGATTCCAGAGAATCTTTCTGCATTGGATTGGTTCCGATTGGGAGAACGGACTAGGACTAGATCAAATAGCTGCTAAAAGATGATTTTCTTGATGGATTCTTGACGGCCTTTACACAGACCTTAGACACAGACACTACATGCAAAAGTTCAAGTCAATCGGCTGAGCCATTCCATAGTTAGATCCATTTTAATGTTTTTTTTTGTTTTATAGCGCCACCAAGAGGTGGAGAAGCACAATTGTTTTTGTGTGTCCTTAGAATTTGGTAACAATATCCGATTCTGTTCAAGAGTTATAACCATTTTTTAAAAAGTGGCCACGGCCATTACGAACGTTTTGGTATACCGTTTGACGATAAATACAAATTTCAAAATTTTCATTTTGGGACTCCAGAGAATCTTTCTGCACTGGTTTGGTTCCGATCGGGCGAACGGCCTAGGACTAGTTCGAAAAAGTAATCTTTTAAAATAATCTCAAGTATTTATTGAACGTTTTGTTTCACACCAATGGTCCTTAGGCAAAGTTGTTCAGAATGAGGAGATCCACAATGTGGCATGAATAACGGGTTTCTTTGTTAAACACAGCGGTATATACAATGATTTACATGCATGTAAAATGCGATCGCACCTCCCGGTGGCCAATTTTTTTTAAACATTTTGCACAGGCCTCTTGGGCCAAGAAACAAATAGGCCTACCAAGTTTAGTTCCGATCGGACTTATTTAACCCTACATAAAAGCTGCTTAAATCTAATTGGTCGATGGCAGCCATGTTTTTAAAGATATGCGACTGTCCTCACAGACCTTGATGGCACCTTGTACAAAGACACTGCAAGCAAAATTTCAAGTCGATCGGACCAACGGTTCCATAGTTAAAGCCATTTTTATTTTTTTCATTATTAGAGCACCACCAAGAGGCAAAGGTATGCAATATTTTTTGTGTGTCCTCAGAATGAGTCCATACATATGTGTACCAAATTTAGTGATAATATCTCAACCCGTTCAAAAGTTATAACCGTTTTAGTAAAATGGACACGCCCACTACGGAAGTTTTGGCGTACCGTTTGACGATATATCAGAATTTCAAAATTCCTTTGATAACTTTTCATACTGGGACTCTGCTGAATCTTTCTGCACTGGTTTGGTTCCGATCGGGCAAACGGCCTAGAATGAGTTTATTTTTAATTTCTTTCATACAATCCAAAATAGCGGGAAAATGAAGGGACTGCACCAAAAACAGCTGGATCTTAAAAGATTCACCATGACGCAAGGAATCACAGGTTTCTAGCACTTACGGTTCAAGAGTTATGACCCAAAATGTTCTAGCCCCTAATAATAATAATAAAAATCCTTACAATAACAATAGGGTTTCTAACCCTTGGTGCTTGAACCCCTAATAATAAAAATCCTTTCAAAAACAACAGGGTTTCTAGCCCTTTGGGCTTGAACCCCTAATAATAATAATAATAATAATAAAAATCCTTACAAAAACAACAGGGTTTCTAGCCCTTCGGGATTGAACCCCTAATAATAAATATAGCTGCAAGCAGCAATTATTGGGACCATGCACAGGAATGGCAAAAATTAGTGAAAAGATTTTAGGCAAACTGCTCGAAAAGCAATGAATAGAATCACTTGTAATGTAATATACATGGTTATTGGCATCAGACAAAAATGACAATAGACCAAAATTATCAAAAGTTATTAGCATTTTTAGAAACATCCTTATGATTTGATTACAAAATAAGTCTGGATGCAGCATGATACATCTTATCGCATTTCAAATATTTTTATCAAAATACACACTCTGATAGATATCTTTCTGTGATAGAAATCTTTTTTTCATTTCATAATAAAATTGATAAAACATTTAAATTCAATAAATTAAAATTAAATAAATTCCTTACAAAATGTTGCAACTGTTTTCTTCTTTAGTTGTCATATGAACAATCTGAAGTATACTGAAGAGCTAGTTTAGCCCGTTAACTGGCATCGTCCCATATATGCTTTTTTAACGTTTTTTGTTTATTGGACTATATTACCTTCATATCCGTCTTTAATCTAACAAACCTTATATTGTTTGAAAGCTACAAGTTTCTAGCTTCGAAATATGCCCACTGTTTTGCAATCTGAATGACGTCATTACAAAAATGCATTAAAATACTGAAAGAGTGGATTTTAAAACATGCAACATGTGAGCGGTGTTACTTATCTTTTATATCTTCTGGTTTTGATCTGATCGGATGATGGCAGAAAATTCAAGCATACAATCCATGGTAAATATCCACGACTGAAAATAGACTTTGAGGTAAAAAAAAAACCGATTGATCATTCTTTGCTTGTGTCATCACGTAAATTAAAATGTATATTATCAATAAAATATTGATTATAAAACGTATCAATCAATCAGCATCGAGCTCTTGAGGTCTCCGCTATTCCGGTGAAACGTCTGCATTGTTTGAGCCCACCCACGAGTCTCTCTGTAACTCACAGGTGGAGCTGTCAATCAAACCAGATCAAAGGCTCCATGGCCTCTCCAAAATGTGGCCAGTGGATAGCTAGTCAAGATTTGATTGACAGATCATGTAGCCATTGGTATGACGTTTCTATGGTTACAGGGGTTGGCTTTGCTCATTCCAGAACAGTGACGTCATCCTAGTGTTTGTTTGGATAGAGAACCTAAGGCATTACCAGAGGTGGGTAGAGTAGCCAAAAACTGTACTTAAGTAAAAGTACAATTACTTTAAAAAATAATTACTCAGGGGCCTGGGTAGCTCAGCGAGTAAAGACGCTGACTACCACCCCTGGAGTTCGCAAGTTCGAATCTCAGGGCGTGCTGAGTGACTCCAACCAGGTCTCCTAAGCAACCAAATTGGCCTGGTTGCTAGGGAGGGCAGAGTCACATGGAGTAACCTCCCCGTGGTCGCTATAATGTGGTTCGCTCTTGGTGGGGCGCATGGTGAGTTGTGCGTGGATGCCACGGTGGATGGCGTGAAGCCTCCACATGCGCTATGTCTCCGCAGTAACGCGCTCAACAAGCCATGTGATAAGATACATGGGTTGATGGTCTCAGACACGGAGGCAACTGGGATTCGTCCTCTGCCACCCGGATTGAGGCGAGTCACTACGCCACTATGAGGACTTAGAGTGCATTGGGAATTGGGCATTCCAAATTGGGGAGCAAAAAGGGGAGAAAATAATAATAATAAATTTTTTTTTTACTCAAGTAGAAGTAAAAGTGCTAACATAAATAATTACTTGAGAAGAGTAAGAAAGTATCCAATTAAAAGAGTACTCAAGTGACTTACTTTCTTCTGCAGAACATACATTACGTTTTTTAGAAGAATATTTCAGCTCTGTAGGTCAGTAAAATGCAAGTGAATGGGTGCCAAAATTGTTATGCTCCAAAAGCAAATCAGGCACCATAAAAGTACGACAATCAAATACGACTCCAGTGGGTAAATCTATATCTTCAGAAGTGATATGATAGGTGTGGGTGAGAAACAGATCAATATTTAAGTAATTTTTTGCTAGAAGTTCTTCTCCCAGTCCAGCGGGGGGCGATATACAGAGAAGAATGTGAATCACCAAATTATTAGAAAGATTTCCAAACCTCACTTCTTATTGACAAATTCATCCAGATCATGACAAGAGCCCTTAAAGTGATAGTTCACCCAAAAATGAAAATTCTCTTATAATTTAATCACCCTTATGCCATTCCAGATGTATATAACTTCCTTTCTTCTGCAGAACACAAATTAAGATTTTTAGAAGAATTTCTCAGCTCTTTTTGTCCATAAAGTGCAAGTGAATGGGCGCCAACATTTTAAAGCTAAAAAAAAAAAAATCACATAAGTCAGCATAAAAGTAATCCGTAAAACTCCAGTGGTTAAATCCATATCTTCAGAAGCGATGTGATGTGAGAATGTGTGGATGAGAAAAAGATCACTTTCACATTCTTCTTGTGTTTTTATTACAGTGAAAACGTGAACAATGTCCCACAGGGAAATATAAACCAAAGCAAGATCATGTTTTATTAATGCCTACTTTCGCTATTTCATAGCTTATAGTTGTTAGTTCAGTGTAGTTACAGTTTTCAGTGTCAAAAAAATTTAGATCATTAGTTCTGTACAGTAGTACCGCCGCTCCCTAAACGCAGAGTACGCAGCCTGAGAAATGCTGTCTGTTTGCACTCCAGTTAAGAACACGATCGGTAGAGCAAAAGGCATTTACACTTAACGTGGATTTTTACATGGATTTATACAGTTAATCCGCCCGCAGTAGCTGCAGCAGTTTCCAGTATCCCCGCGAGGGCACGGGGTAAATGCATGAATACTGCTTTATGACATTCGGGATGCAGTACAAAGTGCTGCCTTAAGTTGGAGCTGCAATTTTAATCTTGAAATATCCACTTGACTTGGTGTTAAATGAAGGCATTGCATGGTGAAACTATTATTTTTTTACTGTGCAGAGTGAAGAAAGTGTTTCACTTTGTTTGAAGAGCTTGATGCTGCAGCAGTGATGGACTTGGCTTAAGTGACAGTCTGTGACAGCACGCGCAACTGTGTGAACTTCTGCTGTCGTAAAAGTCCCATTCAGTAATCTCTCAATAAATTACACATTAATTAAAATTAAACCCAGTAATGTAACGGCAGGAGCGCTGCCCATTGTAACAAAGTAAAAGTACAAAAATTTCATTAGAAATTTACTTGAGTGAGAGTAAAAAGTACCCACTTTAAACCTACTCTGAAAGTAAATTTATTCACAAAAAGTTACTCTAGTGAATGTAATGGAGTAAATGTAGTGTGTTACTACCCACCTCTGACCATTACACTCTGAGCTTTCTTCCGTTTCTGATGATCAATCGGAGCCGAAATCTAACATTTTAGCTTCTTCTTTCAATGGATCTACGCAAAAACAGTACAATCTTGCTAGATTTGAGTACTTTGGAATAAGTTCCACGCAGTTTTGAGGAGTAATAAACGCCAAACTGGCAGGAGCGCATATTCTGTGTTTGGACTCATAGCAGCTATTAGGGATGGGCACGAGTACTCGAGTACTCAGATGTGGCAGCAATGATCGATCATGAAAACGATGTTAGATAGTGACGTAGATGCTTTATGGAAGAAATAACTCCCTTTTGCATGGACTTTGTGCTTTGTAACTTTGCAGACCTTTTACATGCACAAACAGCTATATTACACACTAAAGGAAAAAATAAAAACCCAAAAAGCATAATAAGGCCTCTTTATAACTTTTTTTTTAAATTAACTTAACTGATTTCACTTGCACAATAATCTCCAAAGTGTCTTCTTTAAAAAGAGTCCATAAATAGGTCTTTAGACCCAGGCATTTAAATCTGAGTTGGTCACTCTTGGTACAATGGAGCTTTGATGTCATCTTGTGGCCACATTTGGTACTGCATCTACAATAATTCTAAGAAATTTGGCGTTTTATAACTTATTTTACTTACCAAAATTAGGTCTCTAGTCCCAAGCATTCAACAGTAAAGTTGAAAATGTAATTTTCTGGTAAATGCTAAAAAAGGGGAGTGCCAGTTAAGGGGATAGTATAACGATCATTTGTTATTTTGAGAGTAAAGAAATGCAGTACACTGAGTCAGATGTTCATTTATTAACTGTTCTGTGTAACTGTTTAGTGTAAGTTGATCGTCAGTACCATAGGCACCAACGGTCTTTAAGTGCAGCTTGGGCTAACAATGCTTTTGGTTAACACAGCCCTGAGTGATTCCATTCATTTAGTTGAATGATTTATCAGACTGAATCATCATGCAAGTTTGTGAGTAAGAGTGAATTATGGCGATGCTCTAGAGGCAATGATATAGAGAATTTTTTTTAAATTTGAGTAAATTTAGTGGAATGAGTGAAAATGACAAGAAAGAAGTGTTTATTGGTATTATTTGGTGGTACATGTTTTTTTTTTTTTTTTTTTTTTGGTGTTGTTACATTCAGTTTAGACTGCAAGCTCACAAAAACTTTTGATTAGCATGGTCTGAAGATGATCTGAGCAAAATTTTGTGAAAATTCGATTATCACTGTGGGAGGAGTTAAAAAAAAGTAGGTTTTCAAGTAAATTAATAATGGCCGACAGGAAGTTTGGCCGACCATGACAAAACTTGGCTTGACCCAAGGAATCTATCAAGATTAGTGTCATACCAATAGGCTAAAATTATCAAAAGTTATTAGCATTTTTATGTTTCATTATATTTTTTGACCACAAGCCAGCACTGTCCTGAAACTTGTTGAGCACCTTCATGGCATTGTGCCGATGACACATACAGACTTTCGTAATGATATGCCAAATAATAAATAAACAAAATAATAAATATAGCCGCAAGCGGCAATCATCGGGGTCCAAGCACATGTGAAGAAATATCCAAAATAATCATAATTAACAGAAATGATCCAGTGGATGCATAATAATAATAAATAAAAAGAACATTAACAAACACAATAGGTGCCTACGCATCTTCGGTGCTTGGCCCCTAATAAAAATCCTAACAAAAACAATAGGGTTTCTAGCCCTTCGGGCTTGAACCCCTAATAATAAATATAGCTGCAAGCAGCGAAGACGGGCCCAAGCACAACTGGTCCATTTCCACCCGGTGGCTTTTGGAAAACAATGCAAGGTGGACACATGCATTTGGCATTTGACATTATTCTAAACAATTTTTAAGCAATTTGAGTAAATATAAGAGGACTATTTTAAAGTCTGTTGTAAGAGCCACACTTCCTGCTGCCAGGTGGTGGCGCAATGACCGTGACACAAAATAGTCCAATTTACGTGATTAGCCCCCAAGACTACACAAACATCTCAATTTTGATCTAAATCACACATTGCACACAAAAGATAGGACACACTTCCTGTTTCCCATTTTTCGCCATTAACTTAATGCCTCGCCATGGCAACACCGTTCAAATTAACAAAATCTGTTTGCAATTTAGCATCTTCAGTGTCTTGGCATAATGTTGTCTAAATGTGGTGACAGTCTCATAAATCACCTAGGAGGAGTATTTAAAAGTTCAGAGACTGCAATATTAAAAAAATCCAAACTTCCTGTTGGGTGGACCTAATGACTATAATTATGAAAGTTTTCTGGCTTTATGAGAACTATATACTGTATGTACCAATTTTGGAGTCTGTAGGTGAAAATTGGGGTGCTACAGAAGCCGTATGAACATTTGCCCAGACCTAATGGCTAACTGATCTGTGTGCAAAATTTCATGACATTTTAAGCATGCCAAGTGCCTCAAAAAACCCCAAATATAGGAAGAAATGAATAATAATAATTAATGCGTTGCCATTGCAACAGAATTTAAGATATCAAATATCCCTTTACAAATTTACATCAGCAGTGTCTTGACATTATTCTAAAGAATTTTTCAAAAAATACAAAATGGCAGACTTCCTGTTGTGCAGAGATAATGACTGTATTAAAGTTGTTCGGCTTTGGTGACTGTAGGTGAAAATGGGGGTGCTACAGAGCCCCCCTTACATGCCCATTTTCAAGGGCCGCTACAGAGCCCCCCCCCCGCCCTCGCATGCCGAAACCCGCAACTGTGCCCAGCCCTAATGGCCGACGACTGATGTGTTCGCAAAATTTCAAGAGTTTTCACGCATGTTAAGCACCCCAAAAGTACAGAAAACCTTGAAAAAGAATAATAACAATAATAATCCTTAGAAGAACAATAAGGCCTCCGCACTTTCAATGCTTGGGCCCTAATAATCTTTTGAAGAACATTAGGGCCTCTGCACTTTCAGTGCTTGGGCCCTAATAATAATATTTAGAAGAACAATAGGGCTTCTGCACTTTCAGTGCTTGGGCCCTTATAATAATAATAATAATATTAATAATCCATAGAAGAACAATAGAGTCTCCGCACTTTCAGTACTTGGGCCCTAATTAATTAGATTAGATTAAATAAATAGATTTTTCATTAACCTTTTATTACTTTTGTGACAGCACACCACAAAAAGTGAAACAAACTGGATGTGGCACGGTGAAAGAAGTATTTCCTACAGAATTCAAAGCTAAATAATACATAGCGATATATAGCAATACATAGCGAATCGGCAACTAAATATTGTTGTAATATCGAATCGGGAGGTCTGTGGCAATTCCCAGCCCTAGTATAATAACTACATTAAGAAATTGCAGAAATATTGTATATAACAACTGTTTTATAAAAACTATTATTATTATTATTTGTATTACCAATAAACAAGTAAAAGTTTTAGAATAAGTTCGTATTTGGCATTGCTATGTGGTCTGGTTAAACCCTCAAACAGCAGGCCTCATTCCAAATATGATTAAATGCTCTCATCTCCTCTTTAGTCCACAAAAAACTGGTGTCATAGGGTTATTTTAGATTTGTGTAACTTGTAGCAGCCAACTAAAATGAATTTGGAGTGCTGTAAATATAACAAGCTCAGCACACGTTACCCAAACTGAATCGAACACAGCACATCTGTTTATCCAAGCGCAAGATGAAATTCGTGGAACAAGCACAGAACCGCTCTGAAACCACTGTATCATGAGCCTCACGTGTGCCCAGAGGATAGCTGCACACGAGTAACGCATGTAAATCTCAGTCTTTGCGGTTTAATAATTGTACATTTCATACTTTGATATCGATTTTAATCTTCAGCCCAAACAATGCAATAGAAAGACGTGTTGTTTTTGTGTTATTTCGCAGTACACAATCTATTTATCTCATCACATTCAATTCAGACTGCAAGCTCACAACATGGGAATTTTGTTGTTGTTGTTGCAGGAAACACTGTTAGAGCGATGTCTGATTTGTGAATGAATTGTTTGGGTCGAAACTTTTGATCAATTTGATTGTTTTGAATCAGTCAAATCGATTCGAAAAGCAGTCTGAACGATTTGTTTCATGAATCACAAATCTAAACCTAAATCCTAAGAGAAGCACCTAGAACAACACGTTATGTCTTGACTGTGGAATCTTAAAGAAAAGAGACTATTTAAGTAAAAATTCATCTGTGTTTTTGGCAATACATTTATTTGATACATTTTTTATCAACGTTGTGATATACTGATAAAGTTATGTGCGATAAGATTTCTGTTCATATCTGTAATATAGCAGTTCATAAGTCAATAAAATGCGGGTTACCATTTACATTTAACCAAGGTACCATGTGTATGAATCAAAAATGATATTATAATCAAATTAAAATGTCTAACAATAACTTTTTCAAAACTGTTTTAACCGGAAACAGTAAACTTAACACTCACTTTTTCTGTATGGAAGATACAAATAGTAATGTCAAAATAAGAATTTCGGTACAAAGAAAAACAGAAACACACATTAAAAATGATCACAACAAAATATTATTTTTATATTTTCTGAAGAAAGTGGGAATGGTGTTGTTGTTGTGAGCAAAATTTCTATGTTGGGCTTCAGTAAGTTGCATTTGTTCTTTAGCACATTGCTACGTTGTTCTGATTGGTTGCTTACTGGCCAAAGTCGAAGTGCCCACCACCAAGTCTCTATGATATTATACTGGTCCCTAGATATGGCTTGGGTCCCTCATTCAATTCTCCGTTGTGTTGTGGAGTATTTCAGTTGTGTTGTGGCTTCATTTTTTTTATTTTCTTTGTTATTTCGTTGTTTTGTGCACCAGAGGGCCACCGTAATAGGACATTTACTCACATACCCTAACATAGACTCCAGCACATTGTTAATACCACCGCTATTCACGGTATAATCAGCTGACATTTTTTATGCTATCCACTTGTACTTTTGATACTCCTGTAAAATTATTTAAGTAGCTGATATTTAATGTACTTAAGTATTTTTCTCATGAGCTACTTTGACTTTTACTCACGTCAATTTCCATAAAGGTACATATCTACACTTTTAATAAAGCATAATGTTCGGGTTCTTTGTACAACACTGAAAACACTTCATCTGATCAGTGGATGAGGGTAGGGTTTCAGAATCACTAACAGGATAAATGTAAATGTCAAGCAGTATACTGTATTAGTTAAGCTGACGTGAGTTATAAAGAAATGTGTGTGTCCTGAGGGACGTTGGTAAATGTCTTGTCACCTTGGGTTTGGCTCGAGGTTTGAGTTGCTCGAGTTTCTTGGCAGCAGCTTCAATGGCGGCCGCGGCTCCCAGCAGCTCGTTCTCTGCGATGACAGTGGGGTCTTCAGGGTCCACCCACTCTGTGCCTAAAGACATCACAACCAGTCAAACCACAGTAAAAAAATAAAATAAATAATATATATATATATATATATATATATATATATATTTAAAAATTAAAAACTGTAAAAAGTTCCTCATTATATGTGAGATGTGTGTAATTATAAATAATCTCTATTATTTGAGTACAAAATACATAGCAAGGCATTAATTTATTTTCTATTATTTATATTCTTCATTTTCTAGAGAAGCCCTGGATCTAGAGTACTTGATCCAGGTGATAATCCTTACCAGACACTGATCACTGATCTAAGCACAACTCGCTACAGCTTTTGGTGTGGACCCAAGTCTGTTTGGCATCAGAGTTTGTTTGGCGTAAAAGTGTGTTTTCGTTTGAAAATGGGGATGTGGTGTTCAGTTCACACACAACTCAATTGGTATGAACACAATCCATCCAAATTTGTGGAAGTGAACCGATATTTTATGACATAATTAGTCTGTTACAGTATAATACTTTTCCCATTGCTGCTTCAGTAAGCAGCTTTCAATTAGTCCAATTATTATTATTTTTCATGGCATCCATGTGTATGTGAAGTTTTGGAAATAAAATCAAAGGGACTAAAACATGAGTAAAGCAGTGCAGTTAAATGGGTCATGACATACTCTTTTTTTTTTTTTTTTTTAAATGTTATTATTTTCCATGATGTCCACTTAAAATGTTGGTAAAGTTTTTTCAATGATGCTGTCTACAGATGTCTAATCTAGTCACCATACACACAAATTTAAGAAAGTTTTCATACTTCAAGAATGAACAGTGATGTTGATGAGTTTGCAGGTAAGTGTATGAAACTTGTGTGACTGCACAAACTGAAGGATTAGAAATTATTATGCAATATCTCTGTATGTAGTCTTGAAGAGATTTCATTCAAAGCAGTCAAACCACAAAAAAAAACATTGTGTAGACTATATGAAAGCTACATATACACAATATATCATCCACTGATGGCTAGAGTAAATAATCGATGTCCTATGATCATTATTTGGGTAGAATTTAATGGAAAACTATGCAAATTGGCGTTTGTGCGAGTACCTTCATAGAAAATTATTGTTTCGAATTTTAGAACGCGCCATTTCATCACCAGACAGTGTGCGACCCCCTTTAATTTATCCTGCCACTCACTCTTTACCAAAGTTGTGTTGAGAAATATGCTTGAAGAGACAGACAATTGTGCAATGAGCAGCCCCATTTACATCTGAAAAAAAAAAAAAAAAAAAAAATGATATATATTGTGACAAGGAGGAGGGCGTGGCCGGGCCGTGATGGTGCACGGCCAGCACAGAATCAGCGGGAGAGCGAGATAAAGGGGAGCCAGATGCGCCAGTTTGACAGAGAGAGAGAGACGCACATGGCCGCGTTGCATGTGTGTCTGTGTTTGTTTATGTTTGACATTAAAACTTTGTTTACTGTTCAGCCAGTTCCCGCCTCCTCCTTGCCTGACTTTGAACTGTTACAGTGATGCTGTAACCCGGGAGGGAGGAGAGATGCGCTGTCGCGGAGTCCTCACCACTGCCATCCGCAAGGGGAGCAGCCGCGGCCGTCTGCCTGGGGACGGAGGGGTAGCTGCTGACCGCTGAGAGCCGGAGGAACTGCTGCTGTCCACCAAAGTGGAGGTTCCGTCCGCTAGAGAGCGGAGGAGTGGTTGAGGACCGGGCGACAGCGCATGTGAGAGTCGGCGAGCAACTTTATTTCTCTCTCTCACTCTCTGTGTGTCTCCACTCGTTCTTTCCCTCTCCCCACGCCTACCCTCGTCTCTCCCCCAGGTTCACAGGCGGCGGGGTGGACCACCAGCTGACAGAACGGCCGGAAGGGCAGCATTTCTCCTCCAGAGATGGGGTGGGAGTTAGTCAGACCGGTGGTGCTCCAGCCTGAATCGGGTGGGGGAGGAGAGTGATGAGGAGGAGGGCATGGCCGGGCCGTGATGGTGCATGTCCAGTGCTGAATCAGCGGGAGAGCGAGATAATGGGGATCTGGAGGCACCAGTACGAAATAGAGAGACGCACAAGTTGCATGTGTGTCTGTGTTTGTTTTAAGTTAAGTTTGACATTAAAACTTGTTTACTGTTCAGCCGGTTCCCGCCTCCTCCTTACCCGACCTTGAACTGTTACATATATCTTCAATCATCGGGAAAAAATTCTGATTATCAATGCGTGAAGAAAGTATTGATCTCAAGCCTAGCGTTGATGTCTTGCTGTGAAGGTAGTCATGCATTAATGAGCCCCCGTGTGACGTCACAAAGTCACGGGAGAAGAGAATGAGGCATTTTTGCAGCTTTGTTTCAATAATTATTATTTTTTTTTTTTTTTTGCATGAGGAAGTTTTGAGTTCTGAAACTTTCAGTATGTTTTTAATAGCACAATGACCTCATACTGTATGTCAAAAGATCAAAGAAAGTTTGATTCCCTTAAGCAATGACCCTTTAACAATGCTTTTTATTTTTAGCATCTTCTCCTGAGTCAATACCTAATTTGAGTAGTAAACAGCTGCCACTTTAACTCATGGTGACACTCAGGTTGCTAGTGCAACCGTGCCAGATAATACAATGCGCAAAGAGACCTGCATGGGGAGGAGGAAATTCGACTGCACATGAACGGTGTCGATTATGTCATACCTTTCATGGCCTCTGCGGCCTGTATGAGCTCCGTCACTGAGCTAGCCACACGTTTTGAGTAGTTGGCCAGCTGTTGTTTGAGGTCGTGAGTGGGTTTATGAATTATCTGTGGACAAAAATCTGTGATCAGAAACAATTGGCAGACCTTTACAAATATGATGCTGCTGGATTAAGAAGTGATTAAATGGGGAGAAACGAAGAAACTAATCTGACAGTGATGATACATATTAAACAGTGTTCAGTGCTTTTATACTCTCATGGAGTCATGCAAAAGAAACCTGCTGAACACACGGAACACTCTAATCCCCAGTCATCCCTCAGCTATGAGTGTGTGTGTTCTCAGTGTGTCCTCAAAGGCAGTGTTGGTGACAGTGTAACAGGTGTGTGGCATTAAGAGATGTTTTGTTGGAATAGACGGCTGAGAAAAGACTCCATGAGTAGGAATGCTGGAATGCTGAGACTGATGCAGACAAGAACAGATACCACCCCCCCCCCCCCCCCCCACACACACACACACAGACATTTGTTATATGTATATATAAACACTATAAATTCTGTCTCACTCTTTCTGTAAATATTCGACAATCCCTCCTGCAATGGCCTCCTCTAATTCAGCAGTACACGTTTAACAAATCACCATAGTACAGTCTTAAATATATGATCAAAATGTTAGCTGCAGTCACAGTCAATACATGCAGGTCAGTTGTACACTGTATCTGAGATCTTTAGTAAAATTACCTATAAATCAGTTGATAGATAAAAGCATCGTTTCTCAACTGGTCTTGCTTCAGATTTCACGTTGGACATCAAGTGGCGACAGTACCAAAATAGTTTATTGTGCAAAAGTTAACAAAATCTCCTTAAAATCAAGCACAGAAACAAATGATCTATATATTATGATATTAAGCCAATAGTTCACCACACTAAATAAATTGTGGTCAGCACAAACCATGTTTATCCTTGCTGCAAGTCCTGTATTTAATGTACTCTTGGTAATATTTTCTTTTACTTTTGTTCATTCGGGGATGTCAAGCAACCTGTCTATGTTGCTATCTGCCTAATTTGGTTTGCTTCTACCAGATGAACAGAGAAGTGACAGAAAAATACCGTAGATTGATTGGGCTTCAGCAAAAAAACCAAAAAAAAAAAAAAAAAACAGATAGGAAATGTTACTCCTCCCTTTTAAAAGTGAATTATTTTGCTATCCTATCTATGCACAATTATATGGTTAGTTGCATTTATTATTTGCATTTAACATTTTTGGGTCGTGACCCACCAGTTGAGAACAGCTGCATTATGCACCATGTTATGTATCTTTTGCATCTTGTTTTTTTCCTTTTTTTTCTTCACCTTTTCTTCCCAATTTGGAATGCCCAATTCCCAATGCACTCTAAGTCCTCGTGGTGGCGTAGTGACTCGCCTCAATCTGGGTGGCGGAGGACGAATCTCAGTTGCCTCTGCGACTGCGACCGTCGATCTGTGCATCTTATCACGTGGCTTGTTGAGCGCGTTACTGCGGAGACGTAGCGCATGTGGAGGCTTCACGCTATTCTCCACGGCATCCACGCACAACTCACCATGCACCCAACCGAGAGCGAGAACCACATTATAGCGACCACGAGGAGGCTACCCCATGTGACTCTACCCTCCCTTGCAACCGGCTTGCTTAGGAGACCTGGCTGGAGTCACTCAGCACGTCCTGGATTTGAACTTGCGACTCCAGTGGTGGTAGTCAGCGTCAATACTTGCTGATCTACCCAGGCCCCTCTTTTGCCTCTTGTTAAGAGGTTGTGCGTTTCTACTCACAAACACACGCACTGACATTCACATGCATATCAATCACTTTTTACTCACCGGCTATCACAGTGACCACACACACACACACAGCAGAGAAAACAGAAAATGAAGGATGGAAAATATTGCAATAATTTATCGAGCCTGCATAAAAAACTTTAAGAGTTATTTCCTATGCAAAACTCTATTTATTATGACAAGTAATACATTAAAAAACAGGAAATAACAGGAGAACCTAGACTGCTTCTCTGTATTTGTGCTATTGTGTGCGCGCGCGTGTGTGTGTGTGTGGGGGGGGGGGGTTATTGGGTGGTTTATGAGGATGATTTTTTTAGGTTACAAACTGGTAATTACAAGGGTATTATGCTATAAATGTGGTTTATGAGGACATTTCTAGAGTCCCCATATTTCAAATTGCTTAAACATTCTAAATAATGTTTTTTTGAAAATGTAAAAATGCAGAAAGTTTTCTGTGAGGGTTAGGTTTAGGGGTAGGGTTAGGGGATGGAATCTATAGTTCATACAATATAAAAATCATTACGTCTATGGAGAGTCCTCATAAGGATAGCCGCACCAACATGCGTGTGTGTGTGTTTATGGGAGCTTACAGGGTGGTCTGGTCTAAACACTGTTAACTCACCACTAACACATGCTCCAGTAGACCCAGGTAACCTGTAGCACACTCGGAGCCGAAGCACAGCGCTCGAGTCTGAACATCACGACTCACCTCCGGGTGGTACGCTGCTTGCTGCACAACAGATGAGGCAAATCAAATATTTTGGGGGTTGTTCACAAATGGACATGAATTTTCTTAATAAAAAACAGGTTCAAATTATATGTGCACCAATACCAAATTATTGAAGGCCTAGTCTTAAAGTATTCACTGATACCAAGTACCGATACAAGCAGTTTTGAATTTGTGCCTTCACATAAAATTGCTATGTTAATGGCAGACTTTATTTTGTTAAAGAATACCAGAATCGCTAAGCCTATTTTCAAATTGCTCCTAAGCTGGTTTCACACTGTACATATCTATTAGCCTCTGACTACAATCTGGGTCGCAGTAATACAGTGTGATTCTACAACTCCCAGATAAGATAAAACACACAGCGCTGTCAGTCAGGTAGGTTAAATCCCTGTAACGCATGTCCTCTCATGGCTTACTGCTTTATTAAGACAAAAGTTCACAAAACTATACCACAACTGAACAAGTATTCCCCTCAACTTCACTTTGGCTGTGTATTCAGATAATCTAATATAATTTTGCTTTACGTTTAAATGACATATGCATTACGTGCATATCTTAATTCATTAATGCAACTGTGCATGTGGCTTTTGTCATGTATTGACAGTGGTATGCGGGTGGTGTCACCTTGCAGGAGTGAAGCATGTCAGCGATGGCTCGTCTGCATAGGTTAGCGGTGGCAATCACATCCTCCTGACGGCATGAGTTCCCAGCAGCCACTGCTTTAGCTGTAGCCAGTGTGATGCCTTTAGTCATGCGAATGAACTCCTCTGGACTGGCCGTCTTAGGAGGAGGATCCGGACTGCTGAACACCTGATAGACACACACAGACACGCATTAAACAAAACCACAGCAAAACACTGCATGACGTCTAGTGTTGTCACAATACCAACATTTCAGCAGTTGATACCAATATCAGTAAAAAAAAATTACGATTCTCGATATAAATTTAGATACCACAGCAAAAACTAAAATGCTTTTGAACACGTAAATAAAATGGTACATATTAATATTAACAAATTCAATTAAAACAACCTTCAAGTTTTTCAAACTTAATTAAACCTTGCTTCAGGTTCTGCAAGTAATTATTCAAGTAAACAGTAACTAAATAAAAATATAGCCGCAAGTGGCACTCATCGGGGTCCAAGCACTTGTGAAGAGAAAATGACCAAATTATGACCAATGGCCAGTCCTGTGGATTCAGTTGTTTTGGTGTCAAATTTCAACTGTTTTCATCACAGATGCACAAATAGGATTTTTTTAGGTTATGGTGCTCCCTAACATCAGAAATTGATTAAATCTGACATATGCCATGGTCTGTTCGAATACTCGATTCTGATTGGTTGGAATGTGTGTGTTAAAACAGTTTGATGCACAAGTAGTTCCAATCAGTTTTAATCACCGTTCTATATTAATGCGTCTTCTCTGCTGTCCTCCATAATGAGACATTGTGAGAGTTTTATCAGAGACTATTAAGCAGAGACTATGAATTTAGCAGTGAACTGACTTGCTTAAAAGACTTTAGTTTTATGCCTCTGTTTAAATAACCTCTGGACGCAAATAGGTGTTAAAAGTCTGATGAGTCTCAGAACTGGGATTAAAGGTCACATTACAAAACACATAATCAATTATGCAGTGCCATCTTTAAATCAACTGTGAAGCGCTACAGGAAAAAACGGAAAAGACAACAGTGTTCATCAGTCTCATATTATTCTCCCAAAGGAGTAACCGCTCGTACGTAAAGTTTTAATGGTTTGTAGGGGTGGGTAAAAATATTTTTGGATTAATCGCGATCACCATTTGAACGATCTCGATATCGATTCTTAAATCCCAAGACCAATCTTTAACTCAACGTGCAACCCTCTACTACAATGAGAGGAAATCACTCGCTGTTGCAACCAAATTTCATGCTATGTGACTAAAGTGAATATATCTGGCAACTGGCTCGTAAATGTTTACATTTCCCTCACCAGTAATTGTGTAGTTTATTCGTGAAGTGTTCAGCAGCGGGATCTTTTCACAGCGTGTTGAGAGTAAAAGTTGTTCTGTGTAATGTTTGTCCAAAGACGAGATCCATTTGTCACTGAATACTGTCTCTTTTAATACCCTTTCTGTTCTTTACAGTCAGTTGTTGATCAAAAACAACTTCAAAAAAACATTTCATTCTAATCATGCATCGCACAGATGAAGTAAAGCCATTAGAGTCCACTCTAGTTAACATGCGCTCATTTAAGATGCTGTTTACAGAAATGCTGGTTTTTGTTAAAGAGACAGTACAGGTTTTTGCATGTGATCAACAAATCAGTGTAAATACCTGTAAATAGTACAAATTATGCAATTTAACAATAAATATTAACAAAAATAATATATGAAATATAATATCTTATTTATTGATTGAATACATTTATTTGTTAATTTTTAAAAATCCAAAATGTGACCAAAATGATGAAAAAGTAATAAAATATAATATAAAATATAGTAAAATTAATATTTTCCTAATGTACTTAGTGAAAAGGTCCCCTGTATAATTAACAGCATTAGCTGGGAGAGAATTTCTTTCAAAAGGGACATTATAACTGAAACATACCCATATAAATCGACATCGAAATCAAATCGAGAGCTTGTGAATCGGAATCGAATTGAATCGGGAAATCTGTATCAATACCCAGCCCTAATGGTTTGACATTCAGCTGTTTTGCATAGAACGGGAGAAAAGATGACCAGAACCAATCAAATGTGTCTTTCCCTGTCCGGGAAGATAAGGCAAGACGATTTAAACTGTAATATGATAAATCCTGCTGCCCTGCTAAATGTGTGCCGCATATGGGGGCCACACAATCACACTTCACTGACTGAAGCTCTGAATGGAGACTGTTTTATAAAACGTGTGAGGCCACATTGCAATTGAATTCTTTATTTTGTTTCTCCCCTTTTTCTCCCCAGTTTGGAATGCCCAATTCCCAGTGCACTCAAAGTCCTTGTGGTGGCATAGTGACTCACCTCAATCCAGGTGGTGGAGGACGAATCTCAGTTGCCTCTGAGTCTGAGACCGTCAATCTGTGCATCTTATCACGTGGCTTCTTGACTGCGTTACCGCGGAGATGTAGCGCGTGTGGAGGCCCACATTATTCTCCGCGGAATCCACGCACAACTCACCACGTGCCCCACCGAGAGCGAGAACCACACATTACAGCGACCATGAGGAGGTTACCCCATGTGACTCTACCCTCCCTAGCTACCGGGCCAATTTGGTTGCTTAGGAGATCTGACTGGAGTCACTCAGCACGCCCTGGATTTGAACTCGCGACTCCAGGGGCGGTAGTAAGCGTCTTTACTCGATGAGCAACCCAGGTCTCCTGCAATTTTATTCTTAAATTAATCAAAAGTGCAGCTTTAATGGATAAACCATATGGAAGTGAGAGGTCAAAGTCTGCAGATTTGGAGCGTTTTTGGATGGTTTTCCCCTCATGAACAGAAACACTTTAATAACTGTCACATCTTTATCAAAGAGATGCCAAGACCGCAATGTTTTCCTCATTAAAGCTACACTATGTAACTTTTTTTTGTTAAAAAATAACAAAATGTTATTAATGAGTGCAACAAAAATCCTTTACCCAAATACAGTTTGATAAACCTATAATAATAATTTATATTTTAGAGCTGTCGGAATGGATTTCGCTGGAAATTGCATACATACGTCATTCGCACATGTCTGTGTGTGTGTAGTGAAATACAATAATTATACTGTAATCAGTACAGAACTTTTCACTTGCTAGCACACGTGTGTATTTTTCTTTATAATGACAATAATTGATATAAATAAATCCTTTAGTCCTAGGCTTGCCAAGGGCATGTGAGTCTTGAAATGATGTTGACCACTGGTTGGTAACAATGACAATCTATAAATTAGTTACTACTGTGGTCTATTTGGCCAGAATATCCTGCAGTTATAAAAACTTAACAATGTTTGACCTTATCAGACTAGCAATCATTGTGTCTAATGTTAACAAAGGTTGCCTAACTTTTGTAACGTCATTTATTTCAAAACATCAATGTTTCCAATAAGTCAAAACAACAGCATAAGATATGGCACTTGTCTGCTCAGATGACTTGTTTTTGGATATCCGCCTTTTCCTTTCGTTATTTATTTGTCTATTCGCTCTGATAAGATATCCTGTAACCATGTGTACACCGATGCCTTGAACCACATTCATCTGCGCAGAGGAGCAGAGCCAAAGCACAACTTGTGCCATTAAAAAAACAATGTGCAAGGCACATGAAGTTTTATTTTTTAACCTTTAGAGGGCAAAAAGTTACATAGTGTAGCTTTAATATAAAAATGACAAAGAATAGGAATTAATTATTACATGTTCTGAGGAGTGCCAACCCTTCTACATTATGTGGCTATTATTATTTCTGAAAAGTGCTAAGAGTGTTTGGTCATAATCAATGTTGGTAAGTGAACATGGTATAAGCGGGATAATTCACGGCTAGGTGTGTGTTAAACTATTTGAATGCACTTCACAGAGGTGGAGAGGGTTCTTCGCCGCCAATCTCCAATTCATGTTTTAATCACTGTTCAATAATAATGTGTTGTTTGTTACCATAGCATCATAACATTACAGAGCAAGCAGAGTGAGCTATAGCAATTGAAAACATTTCCTAACAACTTTAATCAGCATAGCTAATACAATGGAATTCAGCATTTTGCACGTAGGGTGAGAGAAGGAAATCAGGACCCATTAAATGCGTCTTTCGCTGTCCGGCAAGGTGAGGCACGACTGTAAATATGTAAACTGTAATGTGTTGTGTATATTATGTTGCTGTCCTGAAGTGCCGCCTATAGCCACAAGAAGCTGAAGTTTACCAAGTTTTGTTACGTTTGGACTTTGCGTGTGCTTTGACAAATAAAAAGTCTATCAAAAAGATAACTTTTTGTCAAGCAGGTTCAAAGATGAAGTATTGAATGACCTTAAAGTCATTTTTTTCTAAAAATGTTAAATATGGAAATAAAATCGTAGATGTACATTTTATTAAGCTCGACTCAAGGAACCAGTGGAAAAAAAAATTGTTAATTTTAGATTTTCTTTTTTTTCTTGTTTGATAAAAAATGAATGACATTATAGACAGTGGCAGGTGTGTTAGGCTGAATTTTACAATGCAAGGCCTAATGCACAGGTCTCATACAGTATATTAACACAAGTAAAAAAAAAAATAAAATAAAATAAAATTGTCCAGACTATTTACATTCATTAAAGACATAGCTGGCAATTTTGACCAAGAAATGCATTTAATTGTGCACACACAGAGGCGTGTGAGCACGAGGCACAATGCAAATACGTACGTGAGCGTTCAAAAGCTGCCGTCTGTCAGTACCGAACTCAGTCATACAGATATTGCAGAAAACCTGGTATTGTTACATCTTTATTATCTTAATACAACCCATTGAGGACAAAACATATGATAATCATAAGACTATAGACATCAAGGCATAAATTAAATCCTCACAGAGTTAAACATGTTTTCAGCACTATGTTCAGTGACAGTGTGTTTCTTACTGCCAGTTCCTGTTTGATGTGCTCAATGGTGGCCTCGAGTGCTCGTGTGCCTTTAGTGGCTTCATCCTCCACAGCCTTTACCGTCTTTAGCAGAGATGTCACGTTTGTCACCATCACCTAATGACACAATTACATGTCAGGCTCTTTAAACAACTTCTGCATTATGATTCAAGTCTAATATTATCTGCTTCGAATATCATCCAAATTGGACTAATACAAAAAAATAAAAAATAAATAAATAATAATAATAATAATAACAATACCAACATATTGTGCAGTTAGGACAGGAAAAGTAATAGACTATATTATTTTTAAAAGGAAGGAGAATACACTTCCCATATCTTAAGTTGCTGACATTAAGCTCTACAGTATTTGCTGCAAAATTATCAGTCACTTAGGAGAAGCTAGCCAAACAATGCAGATACCAATAATAATAAAACAAAAGACAAATTAATGAGCAGTGAGTTTTTTTCTTTTTAATATTGTTGTTTGATTAACAGGCTATTAGCAAAATAATAAACAGTGTCAGGATTATTAGGCTTCATTTCCACTGCAAGTTAATGCACAGATCCCATATTTTGACATTCACGCTGAACATAACCGACTGTTCACATTAATCTCTCGCAAGATGGTATTGGAACAGAGCATGTGTAAGTACAGTATGTGTCAGTAAATGAGCTGAGATTGAGTTTATGTGTGTCTCGCACCTTAGCAGAGTTTTTGAGCTGCAAAATGGCTGGATCATCATGCGGTTTACCAGCCGCTGCTTTGGTAGCGCTGATGAGGTCCCCCAGTGCTTTAGCCACGTCCTTCACAGCATTGATCAAAACCACCTGACAAAGAAAACACACATATCAAAATAACATACATCTAGAGTTCTGCCACTGCAGCCAAACACATGGGCATATTCTCAAACTTACATGCGTTACACATCTACTTTGCTAAAACACTGTTTGTGTTCAGACATGTTCATTGGCACATGAATACAGGTCTGAATTTTTTTTTTTTTTAGATTAAGTACATGAACAGAATGATGTAAAGAAAGTTGTAAGAGTAATTAAACCTAGTTTCCATTAAGGCTGAATCAATTTGTTGAATGCTACAGCTCTAGCGAAAACCAGAGATTAATTTTGTTGCCAAATGGATGACTAGGGCTGTCACGATTATGAAATTTGGCTGACGATTAACTGTCAAACAAATAATTGCAATTATGACCATTAATTGTCTGTTTTAGGTGTGTGGTTCAGGTTAGGTTATGGGTTAGGGTAGGGGGTAACCCCTAACCCTAACCCTATGGATGTGTGCTTCATTCACCTTAACCCTCCTAAGAGATTCATAAATGAGTCCTACCTTTGGTCCTCCCAATCATTTTTGACCAGAAAGAGCAAAGGCGTTACTTTTTTTTAATTTTTTTATAATGATTATGATGATTATGATACCGTTTCTTCTTCCCTGAAGTAATAATAAAATGATGCACTTCTTTTGGGATTTTATGCTATTTTTGTCTTATTTACATGTGCATTTCTCAATTTTACATTTAATTTACCTATGTAAATAAGCAAATTTATGAAACTTAAGTACAGTAAAAACAAGTCTTATTACTTGTTGTAACCTAGTTTTATATTTCATCACAAGTTATGCATTTGGATATATATTTAGACATTATCAACCTATTATTTGTTTAGCATTTTAAAATTGGTTTGAAGTTTCCCTATCTGTCACTCACTCGACGTTGTGTCGATGTAGTGACACTAGGGGTCACTCTTGGGAGCCCCAAACACCTCTGCTTTTTTAAAAAAGGCCAATGAGAATTGGCAAGTGGAATTTACATGCCACTCCCCTGGACGTACGGGTATAAAAAGAGCTGGTATGCAACCACTCATTCAGATTTTCTCTTCAGAGCCGAGCGGTTCTATTCATTGAAGCTGAATTCATCCGTGAAGTTCATTCACCTCATCTGCTGGATTCTACGGCTTATTTCAGTGGCTTCTCCCCCTCTGCACCCGTGGAGTGCAGAGAACGCCCCTGGGTGCTTCGGCAGAAACTAAAAGAGTATATTCTAAAAAGAGTATATTTTCTTTCTAAAAGAGCGGCACACACGGAACATCTTTTTAAAGATGACTTTCCGTTTGTGTGTTATTCCTGGTTGCGGTCGTTATCTCTTCGCTTCTGACGGCCACGATCACTGTCTTACGTGTATGGGCGCTGCCCATGTGAAGACATCGTTCCTGGATGGGTCTTGTCCTCATTGCTAGAACATGACCATGGCAACGTTGTGGTCACGGCTTGCATTCGTAAGAAAGCAAGCCACCCCAGCGGCTCCCCGCCTCGGTCCTTCTACCTACGGGTATGAGGCCATGCCGGTTAGCACTGGGGGCGATTTGGGGACCTCAATGGGACCACCTCCGCCGGGTATCCCCCCACGGACCTCCCATTCCCCAGCACGCTCGCCTGCCCCGGTCGGGCGCTCGGATGAGATCGCCGGCTTGTCTCAGGGCGAGTTTGACCTCTCGTTCGGAGCCCGGGAAGAAGACGAGTTATCGAGCGCAGCAGCATCGGAGAGCGGGCTTGTCCAGTTGGACGTAGAGGCTTCGAATGGGCTTCTTCCTTCGGGAATAGTCGCCCAGTCCCAGGCCAACGCGGAAATGATGGACATGCTTTCCCAGGCGGCCGCGAGCGTTGGGCTAGAGTGGAACCCTCGCGGCTCGACGATTGGTTCCTGGGTTCGGGGCATGAGGAGCTGACAAGATCATGGGAGGCACCTTTTACTGCCCGGTCCTGGTCTTTCAGCTCCCCCGCTCTCGCTACCCTCGATGGCGGAGCGGCAAGGGGGTATTCGGTGATCCCCCAGGTGGATAAGGCGCTCGCGGTGCACTTGTGTCCGCAGAGCGCTGCCACCTGGCGTGGGCGCCCGAAACTCCCGTCCAGGGCCTGTAGGTTTAAGTTATCCCTGACGGCTAAGGCTTATGGTGCCACTGGACAAGCCGCCTACACCCTGCACACCATTGTTATCCTGCAAATACACCAAGCCAAGGCGCTAAAAGAACTGCACGAGGGTAGTTCTGACCCGGGATTGATGCGGGAACTGCGCTCGGCGACCAACCTCGCTCTCCGGGCGACGAAGGTCAAGGCGCGGTCTCTCGGGCAGGCAATGTCCACCCTGGTGGTCCAGGAGCGCCACCTTTGGCTCAACTTGGTTGAGATGCGAGAGGCTGACAAGGCATGGTTCCTTGATGCCCCCATCTCCCAGGTTGGCCTATTCGGCGACACCGTCGAGGATTTTGCCCAGCAGTTCTCGGTGGTGAAGCAGGAGATGGAGACCATACAACAGATTCTGCCCCGGCACGGCTCAAGACCCTGCATCCCTTCTGCTCGTCGCCAAGGGCGTCCTCCTGCAACTACACCACCAGCTCCGCCGCAGCCCGCCCCCGGCGTGGAGCCCAGTGCAGGAAGCAGATGCCACTCGTCTCATGGCCGGCTGCCAAGAACCTAAGGAAGGCTTTGAAGCGCCCCTGAGACGGGCGACCCAGGAGCAAGGTTGAGCAGACCATTCCATCCCCCGGTGGAGGGCCGGGAGGAGAATCTTTTGTTTTGTTTACATTTAATTTCACCGCATGTCCAAGAGGCTGTGGTACCCCAAAATTCAACAAAAGAGCGGTTTTCTTGTTCCCTGGGTCACTTGTCTGGTGCGCACGGCCGTCGTCACGACCACCGTCCCATCTTTGCAGGTATGGCGCTCCAGCGGTGGTCCCCCCGCCCCTGTGCGCCCAGCAGTGGCACAAACATGCCCACACAGGATTGGGTCCGGTGGACTACGGGGACAAGACTCCTCCTCCCCCCTCCACGGCCAATCTTATGGTGGGCGGCAGGAGCCAGGTAAATGCTTCGATGTCCCTGGACTCAGCACGGCCACGGGGCTCGAATCCCCTCAACGTGGCACCTCGAGCTCCGCCCCGCCGCGAGGCCCCACCCGCCGGTACGTCCAACATGATCATTCCCTTGGTCCCCCTCGCCCGGAGTTTGGGCACGTGGCTTGCGCTTCCCAACCTGTCACGATGGCTGACCCGGACCGTCTGACTCGGCTACGTGATTCAGTTCACCAGGCGCCCGCCCAGGTTCACCTCAGTGAAGGGCGAGAACGCTGCTACCTTGCGTGCGGAGATCGCTACCCTTCTGCGCAAGGGCGTGATAGAGACTGTCCCTCCAGCCGAGATGAAGAAAGGGTTCTACAGCCCTTACTTCATCGTACCGAAGGCGGTGGGTTGCGACCAATCCTGGACAGACCCTGTGCAAGGGTGGGGTGTGGTCTCTGCGGTGTCTTCCCCTTGGGAGGGACAACCCCCGACGCAGACACTTATGGCTCCCAGTCAGTTAACAAATTCCACTCTTTTTGGGGAGAAAGGAGAGGGAAAAGAGGCCTCGGCTGGGCTAGCCTGTCCCTATAGTTGGGCAGTCGACTTGTTGGGCGAGGTTACGTGACAGCCTGGTGCGCTGGCTACAAGGCACACAGCAGTCTGCCCGTCACACACCGCCAGTTCACGTAACACAGTTCGGCTAGCTGTGGCAGTCTGTATAGGGACCCCTAGTGTCACTACATCGACACAACGTCGAGTGAGTGACAGATAGGGAATGTCCTGGTTACTTTCGTAACCTCCGTTCCCTGATGGAGGGAACGAGACTTTGTGTCCCTCTTGCCACAATGCTGAACTACCCGCTGAAATGGCCGGGACCTGGTCTCGGCTCCTCAGCACAAAACCTGAATGAGTGGTTGCATACCAGCTCCTTTCATACCCGTATGTCCGGGGGAGTGGCAAGCAAATTCCACTCGCCAATTCTCATTGGCCTTTTTTCAAAAAAGCAGAGGTGTTTGGGGCTCCCAAGTGTGACCCCTAGTGTCACTACATCGACGCAACGTCTCGTTACACAAGTAACCATGATGTTTTGCTTTGATTGTATTTGACATCATTCATTTTCAATGGTTGGTCAATTTTGACTGTGAAGACAAAATGTGTCGCTTTTTTTTCTTCTTTTTTTTTTTTTTTTAAGACCACTTAGACTTATCGCATCATGCCCACATTTTTTTGTATGTTCAGATGCCCTTATTTATCATGAAGGAAGACCAAAGAAAGAGATTGTGTGTATTTGAAAATCTTTTTCTTCATTCTATCATCTTCACAGAAATAGAGTAAGCGGGTGTCTCCTCCTCTGTGTCATTAACACTGCGTGTATAAACTCGTAATTGCCAAGAACATGTGCCATTACACGATTGTTAAATTAAAGTGAAACCGGAGCACTTTGCATTTACTATCAAAATCCTCGCTTCTATTTTCTCTGGAGTTCGGGAGGAACGTCCACATATGGCCCGAGCTCCATAGCTCTTCACAAGTGGTTAATCTTCATGTGCTCTTCAGGAGCTGCTCTGAGCATTTCATGGCATTTACTGTATATATTCGCTTAAAAATTCCCTTATTTATACTGTCAAATATGATTGGAATATAAAGAGCACAATAATTGCAGTTATAGATCAAGTTTCCACGATTAAGACGATTATTTAATAATCACCACAGGTCTACGGTGGACTGAACCAAACACACACACGCACTTTGGAAACAAGTGAGCTGTCTTTTGTGTTAAGGTGTGGGTGGGGGTGGGTAGTACCTGTGTCTCTGGGTCTTCAGAGCCCAAACTCCCTGCTCCCAGTTTGACCACGTCAGCTAGTTTGGTGATGGTGTTGACGGAGGACTGCGCAGCCTGAGCTAGTTTCTCTTGACTTGCTCCAGCTCCAGAAACCAGCAGTTTAGTGTCCTCCACCAGAACTTTAGCTGTCTTCAGGATGTGCTCTCTAAACACAGCAAATACAACATCATTAACACCACAGCTACAATCTGCTAATGGTGAAACATTTACACTGCGATAACAGGATGAACACTGCCACACGTGATAAAAATGCCTTATATGACACGTGACACTACTACTTGGTCTCATATCATGGAAAACAGGATTTTTCTTTCTCTTTTTGCTAAAGAGTTTGATGTACTTTGTACAAATACTGTAACATTCACAACGCAAAAATCCCAGACCATTTATAGAAACTAAAATGCAAACATGGCTCGTCCAGTAAACAACCGTAAGCTCATTAACACATTTTGCCAATGAACAGATGTCCAATAAGTGAAGCAATACCAAATTTACACCACCATACAGACATTGTTTCAGGATAGGGCTAACTAACGATTATTTTGATAATCGACTAATCTAACGATTATAAGAACGATTATTCGACTATTCTGGAGATTACTGCAATGATTAATCATTAGCTCTTAACTGACTATTCAGCTTGTGCCCCTGATTAAAAGGTTGTATTAAACATGCTTACTATCAATAAAGAGGACAAAATCATCTTTTAAAAACACCTCTAAATGACATTCACTGAATTAAAGGAAAAATACTTTTTATTAAGTTTAATTCAGTAAAACAATCACTACAAAAATCCTATAGTTATCAAGTGTTTTTATCTTGTTTTCCATTTAAATTTGTCTACAAATCCTTAAAACAAGATACATTTACTTGAGAAGCAACATATAAGGTATTTAGACTTGTGTATCACATCAATAATCATGATCATCCATGCCTCCTCGCATATGGCCTTTCTAAAACTAAAAGTCTTACAAAAGTTAAATGACTATATTGTTTTGTATGAATGAGTGATCAGGATGGTTTTCACATCATTTTTGTAGCATAAAATCTAGGCTACAAGATCCAGTTCTCAAAAGTCTTGTGAACAAATGTTTAGTATGTGTTATATGGCCTTATTTCATGTTAGTTTTTTTCAAAAACCACGCATAAACGTTATTTTCTCAAAAATACAAACATGTACATACATGTTGTTCACATATTATTGTAGCCCACTTTGTGCTGAATACAGTGTTATCAGACTTTAGCCATTAATATGTTTTTAAGCAACTGAAAAAAGCACAAATGTCAAGGCATGTCAAAACTTCTCCAGGGCCCAAAACACCCTCAGACCCCAGAGGGTTAAGTATTTGTGCATTTTATTCCCAGCTAATTTGTATGATTTATTTAGAGTTAATTTCGACCCTTTAATATAAATGTTTTCGAGCAATGTGGGCAGGTGGGCTTCATTACATTTATCTATGATTGGGAAGGTTAATGTTATTAAAATTAATTGTATTCCAAAATTCAACTACCTGCTACAATCTCTCCCTATAGAGGCCCCCCTCTCTTATTTCAAGCAATTTGATAGCATAGCGAAGTCCTTTATTTGGAATGGTAAATGTCCCAGATTACATTTCAACAAGTTACATTTGGCTCATTGGTCACTTCCACCTGAGAGAGCCCCTCCCTGGTTTCGTATTGAACAGGAAATCCTTGCCCCTATTTCACCATTGCAAAGCCTTTCTATCAAATTAACCAGAGAAGTTAAGTCACACCTCGTTATCTCGCATTTGCACGTGGTTTGGACAAAAACGTCCAGAGTGTTTAATTCGGACAGTCATTTAAATGTTGCCTCAAGCTTATGGCTGAACCCTAATTTACATATTAATAAGTCCCCTTTCTGTTGGTCAGAATGGATTGGGAGGGGGGGTTACTACACTCGGTGACCTATATGAGAGTGGAGTGCCGAGATCTTTTGAAAATTTGGTTCAACATTTTAAGATTCCTAGATCCCAGTTCTTTAGGTATTTACAGCTGCGCCACCTGTTCTGTACTATTTTTGGGAGTAGTATACACCCCCCTAAAGTGGCAGATACTCTGGAAGTGGTGATTGCTGCTTTTGGAAAAGTGATGAGGCATTGGTGTATTACGCCCTGTTAATTCAGAGTCTGGGGGACGGTGCTTCGTCTTTTATCAAGAGATTATGGGAGAAAGATTTAAACTTGGTATTAGGGGAGGGAGTGTGGGCTAGGATTCTAAAAAACGTCAAGTCTACATCTAGAGATGCAAGGGTCTGTCTGATGCAATTTAAGATTTTGTATCAATTCTACTGGACCCCCTCTAGATTGTATAGGTTGGGTCTTAAAGACACACCTACCTGCTGGCGGTGCCAATCAGAAGACAGGGACACAATACATGTATTTTTGGGATTGTAAAGATCCAAGAATTTTGGTTGGGGGTTCAGAACTTTATGTGTGAGGTATTGAACACTGAACTTTCATTTAGCCCCAGACTCTGTATCCTGGGTGATGGGACGACACTTAATACTAGGGACAGATATTTAAAAAGTTGGGTCCTAGCCTGAGTCATGATTGGTTGGAAAATCATCCTCAGGGGATGGAAGTCGGCTGGGGCACCCTCATTTAGGGAGTGGTGCGGGAAGATGGGCGAGGTGGCAGTGTTTGAGGAGATGTTTTTTAGAAGGCTGGGGAAATGGGATTTGTTTGTCAGGAAGTGTGGGGGGGGTGGGGTTATTTGGCTATTTTGGAGGGTTCTCTGGGAGGGGCTGTGGAGAGGGATTTGTAGTTTAGTTGGGTATGTGTTTTATTGATGTTGTTTGAATGTATATCTTGTTTTATTTATTTATTTTTTGATGATCTAGTTGTTGGTGACCACAGTAGTGCGTGTTTGTGTCGGGTGGGGGGTAGGGGGGTTGGGGGTTTAATGTGAATAATTGATTCCATTTTTTATGTTGTGTTTGTATGTTTTATGTTTGGAATCAATAAAATTGTTAATAACAAAAATTTTATAAATGACCATGAATTTGTGATACAACTGCATTTCCACAAGAACCACATAGTAACCATTTTGATACTGATTTGCCAATATTAAAAAAATATATATTTTTGCATAATAAAAAAGTAGTAACAAAATTTCTATCTCCAGAGCACCAAGACAATTTCTATTAAACACATCAACAAATTCTAAATGTTCCTATGCTTTATAGATCTGGCAATCTGGCCGAATGTCACCATCTTTTTTAAATGTACCCATGGATGGAAAATGCATGCATATCCCTTGTTATTCTGATAATAAAGTCCTGTAGGCCTATAACCTTTGTAACAGCTGGAATAATCTATTTGAAAGTGAAGATTAACACAAAGTTAGGTCTAAATAAAAATAAACTGTACAGAAAATTTTACTGTGGGGGCAGTGCTGCAAAACTCATGAATATTAAATATGTTATACACAGTAAAAGATTCTTTTAAACTACCTGTTTTGATCAACAGTCATACTAAATGACTGATTCAAGCACCCAAATAAATATTTCACATAATATGTTAATTTCATTTCTACATCTGCAACTATTAGTCTTGGGATTTTGTTAATCAATAGATGAATACATAGATCAGCACTTTGATTAAAACATGACTGATTGATCTAGAGGTAAATTACTGCCTTTAGTTTTTTTTAGAGGTTATGGATTCTAATTTGCCCAAATATTACTTTTTATAAAAAAAAAAAAAAAAAAAAACATGATTGCATCTTTACGTCATTGGATGGGTGTTACACTTTAAAAATAAAATGCAATAACAAATCTGGGGATACGAGAGTAGCGGAAACACAGCCAAATTTATTGACAGTTCTGTATATGAAAAAACAGCGAACTCCGACAGCGACAACCACAAACTCTCCTCTCCAGCCGCGGGAACCCGGAATGCACCTGAGCGCCCATGAACGAGATGACACAGTTCACGAACAACCGTCACCCATCACACAACCCAGCCATGAAACACTCAGTTTATATAGGGAGGAAACACACTGCGCACCGGTGCGCCCCATCAACAATCAGCTCATCTGGTTACCGCACACCTGAGAGTGATTAAGAGAGAGGGAGAGAAAGAGAAAAAGACAACACACAAACACACACACTAACAATACGTTCGAGAAGGCCATCACAATGGGGGACACGAAAAAGAGCGCGAGCTGCTGCAAAACTGCTGACACTAAACGACACTGATAACAGCTGCAACAAATACTTATCATAACATTCAAAATAACACATTCCAGCACTGGATCGCCAGTCAAAACACACACAGATGAAATAGAAACTCCAACTCAAGTACTGGAGATGTTTCATCTGGATTATACACATACCTGACGAAAGCTATTTCAAAAAGTGGTGAGGACACGTCTCACCCGTCTCAACCCATAACTGACAGTGATGTATCTAATAATCATTCAGTGAATACTTGGAAACAACTGAGAAATTTTTCTAAGTATTTGTCCATGTGGTTGTTGTTGAGGAAATAAGCTCATCAACCTGCGAGAGCCCAAACACTGTACACACGCTGCAATAGTAGGTAGTAGGGATGGGCACGATTACTTGAATACACAGGTACTTGGACGTGGCAGCAATGATCGATCATGAAAACAATGATCGATGGTGATCATGCATGATGTGACTTTTCACTTATTTCGAAATTTGGTGACAATTACCTGACAACTAAACATAAACATGTCAAAGAGGGAGCTTATTTTGAAATTTGAAATTGATTACATTGTGATTTTGAGGGGTACATTGATTGTCAGAGATGCCTCATAGCAACCAAACTGATATGCGACACTGAAATGCTATAGTTACGATAATCAAAAATATGTAATTAACTGTGTTTCGAACACCTGTCCCTGCAATATGTTTGCTAAACATGTTTTATTATTATTTCATTTAAGAACTTTGACTCGTTAATGAATATTATTTAATAAAAGTGAATGTTTCTCACTGACTGTAAACCTCCCTGCCCTGGGTGACGTAACACACACCTGCATCTCGACAAAATGGGGGTTGAAGTTAGAAGTCCGACATAATGTGTCATTCTGTTGCACTTTCCCCAGTTGAAACGTGGAAATTCCGACTCTCCGAGTTGAATGGAATGCTTCATGAATCATCACAGCAACAAAAATACAGAGCATCGCGGCTTTCCCCACAGGAGTGAACACTTGGGGAGATGCACACACACCAGGCATGTGGCAGTGGATATTAAAAACGTGATAGTTATGGGTCTCCTGTTAAGCCAATCGCAATTTGAAAATAGACAGTTTAGACAGTCACTAAAAGAACTGGTGCATGCTTACTAAGATTACTACGGTAACCTGAAGGAAGTTGGGCAGCGAATCTTCACATAATGACAAAATATGATGCATTATATTTTGATAATTAAATCTTTTGTATATATTGTAACAGACTTTGGTTTATAACAGCTTATAATAATGAATAGACGATACACTGGAACAAGACGCAATGCAGCAGCCAAAGACGTTTGTCACGCATGTCTTTATATATATAGTTATGTACATGTCATTGCCCCTCGAGTACTCAACTCGAGTAATTAGTCTGAGTACCCAAGTAGACAAAATGACCAAAATTCCCATCCCTAAAAGGTAGGCAATTGGTTGATGTTGTGATTGGCTGCTACTGTAAACAATCACGGGATTGGTTGCTGCTGTACTCAATCAATGGGTCTGTAGTCATTTATGCGTTTGGTGAGAGTTTAGGCAGTTTGACATGAATAAACCCTTACACAATGTCAAAATCAACAATAATATACTTATATTTATATTTAATAAATTTGGATACTTATGCTGGGGTGGCAGATGGGGTGGCAATGCTTTTTCTTAAGGTGGCATTTGCCACCCTATGCCACCCTGGTAGATCCGCCCCTGACGCCGAGGTGTTTCCTTTAAAGACGCTCCACACGCAAGTTTTGCTTCAGCGGAGCGGCAGCTCCGGCTCCACTTATTTGGTATTTTTGTATAATTCCCCCATACTTTGCAATCTACATCACCTGAGGTTGTGAAAGTTTAAAGTGAATCTGGACTGTGAGCTGTGTAATTCTTCCTCTCCTCAGTCAGGCGCGAGCTGCAGTGCAGTGCAGTGCATCATTAGAGGTTTATATGACGACTATTCGACAAATATTTTTTTTTTATTGTCGACGTTGTCGATAACGTCGACTAATCATTTCAGCCCTATTTCAGGATGGTCGGGATGTTCAAACAAACAGTGCACTGTTTTGATATCTTTTTGATAACACTTTTCAGGGGAACAAACCTAATAATGGCTTACATAACCTTTTAACTGAGATAGGAGAAAATATTTCCATAACATTGAAAAAATGACACTCTTCACCAATAAATGTACAAAACAGCCAGTTTAAATCTCAGGGTCAGAAAGAGGGTGGAAAATTATAATGAAAAACTAAATTAAAATTGACTAATATGAAACCTTCACTAACAGATATAAGGAGAATTCAAGGAGAAGAAAATTCTACAAGTGTTAAATCATTCCTGGATCCTTAAAATGTTTCCTTAAAATCATGATCATTGTGATGTTCAACAGACAGTTAGCAGGCTATACACTCAGACAGCACTAGTTTATCTGACTAGTTTTGAGGCACCTGTGGTCTGCAAATGTCTCTGCGTTCTCCCGGTTGAGAGTGCCCGCCGTGGCAAACATGATGGTGGTGTCCAGATCAGCAATGATGCCCGACACGGTGCTGGCAGCGGTGATACATGCCTGAGTGCCGCGATTACCCGCCTGAAGAGCCGCTAACACGTGAGACACCTGAGAGAAAATAAAGAGATTATGAGACCGATGAACTCTCAAATGACATTCATGTGTCAAATAGGACACCAACTGACTTTAAAAGTGGGAACTATTTGCTTCAAAAATACAGCACGTGAGTTTTATTAACTATTTTTATGGTTCTGTTAGTGCTTTTACAGTGTTTGGTTGTCCTTTTGGGAGCTTGACAGCCCCTGATCTCCACCCACTTTCACTGTATAGATCAGAGATAAACTTGGATGCTCTGATAAACATTTCTTTTAGTGTTCCACAGAAAAAATAATCTCATACGGGTTTGAAATAACATGAGGGTGATTAAATGGTGCAAGAATTTACATTTTTGGCTGAACCATCCCTGTAATGTGAATATTAAAAACAATTTCCAGTCACCTTCTCTGAGACTTTCCGTGCGCTGTCAATGAGCTCTTTCTTGGTGAAGGAGTCGTTTGGACTGCACTGCAGTGCTCCAGCTTTACTGACCAGACCGGTGCAGCTGTAACCCAACTCGGTCACCTGCTTCCTGATGTGACAGCCAATCTAAAAAACAAACCATATAAAATCCTGAGACACAACATGTATGTTAGATACAATACCAACTAAGCAAAGAGGTATTCCCTGTAATCTCAGAACCTCTTCTTAATATTATTAACTCCTCGCTATCCTTAGGACATGTCCCAAGAAACTTTAAAAGGGCAGTTATCAAACCGCTTATTAAGAAGCTACAACATGATCCTGGAGAATTGGCTAATTATAGACCGATTTCAAATCTCCCCGTTTATGTCGAAAATACTAGAAAGGTTGTGTCCTTCTAATTATGTTCATTTCTACAGAGAAATAGTATATATGAACAATTTCAGTCAGGATTTAGGCCACACCACAGTACAGAGACTTCACTTATCAGAGCTCTTGCTCTTATCATCTGATCGCGACTGCATTTCTCTTCCAGCGCTTTTAGATCTTAGTGCTGCCTTTGACACGATAGATCATGATATTCTCTTGAATAGGCTAGAGAATTATGTTGGCATTTGTGGACCTGCATTAGCATGGTTTAGGTCCTATTTAGCAGACTGCTACCACTTTGTCTGTTAATCAAGGAATTTTCAATTCAAACAAAAGTTAAGTATTGAGTGCCCCAGGGATCAGTTTTAGGGCCTCTGCTTTTCTCCTTATATATGCTTCCCCTGGGGGATATTATCAGGAATCATGGAATAAGTTTCCACTGTTATGCCGACGATACCCAACAAAATTTCACAATTCTCCAAATTAGCAGAGTGTATCAATGAAATCAAAGATTGGATGGCCAGAAATTTCCTTCTACTCAATTCCGACAAAACAGAGGTACTAGTTATTGGATCAAAAACCTCTAATATACATATACATATATATATATATATATATATATATATATATATATATATATATATATAAAATATATAATTTGACTCTCAATGGATATACTGTTACATCATCTTCAACAGTGAAGAACTTAGGTGTTATATTTGATACCAATATGTCATTTGAATATCAAATTTCCAATGTTTGTAGAACAGCATTCTTCCAACTAAGATTGCCAAGTTATGACACATGCTCTCTGTTGCTGATGCCGAGAAACTAATTCATGTGTTCATGACCTCAAGACTAGATTATTGTAATGCATTACTGGGAGGATGTCCAGCATGTTCAATAAATAAACGTCAATTGGTTCAAAATGCAGCAGCCAGAGTGCTGACAAGAAGCAAGAAATATGATCATATTAGCCCCATTTTATCATCACTACATTGGCTACCTGTTAAATTTCATATTAATTTTAAAATTCTGTTAACTACATACAAAGTTTAGAATGGTCTAGCTCCACAGTACTTAAGTGACCTTCTACCACGCTATATTCCATCATGTTCATTACAATCGGAAAACTCTGACCTGTTAATAGTTCCTGGAATATCAAATCCATAAAAGGAGGTAGATCCTTTTCCTATTTGGCTCCTAAACTATGGAATAGTCTCCCTAACACTGTTCAGGACGCAGTGAGTTTAAGTCTAGATTAAAGACTCATCTATTTAGCCAGGCATACACCTAATTTATTCTTCACCACACAATTTGGCTGCTTTAGTTAGGTCTGCCGGAACCTGAAACATTAATCATGATCTATAACTCTGCAAAAGATTGAATGGCATCTACGCTAATATTATTCTATTTCTTTCCATGTCTCTACCTCGGGACTCCTATCCCAAGGTCACCAGAACCGGCTGGATCCAGCTCCATTCCTGCTTGATATCAGACTCCACTGCGTGATGATGACAAAATGCAGCCAGTGCCAGCCAGACATCACTTCAGTCTATTACGATGGACCTCAGAGGATGAACTGATGCCAACTCTAACCATAAAACATGGGATACTTCATATGCCATTGCCTGAACCTTGGACTTAGGATAGACCTCACCGAAATTACCGGCCGATTGAACTGTGAAGCACCTCACTGATCTTACATCACCTTGGTCTAATGATGGACTACACTCTTAAAATGGAATACATAGACTATCAATAAATTGGCAACAAAAGCCTTCATTAGCCAACTAACAAAGGACAATGCATCTATATGAACTTCTGCAGTTAATCCAGGATGAACTTCAAAGACATTAGTCATTAATCTTACAGTTCATACAAAATCTTTGTTTAAACACTGACCCTTAACATGTACTTAGTTTAATAATTTTAAACCATGACTTGCACTGCACATAAATAAGTAATTTTGGCATTATATTCATGATGTTATCCAGAGGGAAACTGGCCACCACAGTGAGCCTGGTTTCTCCCAAGGTTATTTTTCTCCATTAACCAACATCTAATGGAGTTTTGTGTTCCTTGCCACAGTTGCCTTCGGCTTGCTCACTGGGTTTCTAAATACAATTATTGTATTTATACACGCTTCATAATCGTATTTAATCAAAATACACAATGATGACTCAAAGACTTTACAGATATTACGGTTTCATTTTCTGTTAATGCATGATTTTCTGTAACGCTGCTTTGAAACGATGTGTGTTGTGAAAGGCACTATCCAAATAAATATGACTTGACTTGACACAGACCATCCTGACCTACAAGTCAAAATGAAACAGCATTCGCAACCCATTTTACCCATTTTCAGGAAAAAAAACATAGGACTGGACATTTTATTGTTTGGATGTTGAGAAGTAGCCTTTATATGACAGGTGGATGAAAAAAAAATAAATAAGGGCATGATGATGTCAGCCGAAAAGGAAAGTCACTGGGGATTACATTTTCATAAAAGATTTCGAAGACAAACATTTCTTTTCTTCGTAACAGAGTGCACTTATGAATACTTCAAAATAAGAGCAGGCAGTTTATAAGGAAATAAAAGAGTTCATTTTGATTTTATGTTGGCTTTAAGATGAATTCACATGGAAAAGCCACAAAATCCATAGGGAAAGGAAAGAAAAACAGAGGAGAGAGTTGTCATGTTACCTCGTCACTCTCCGCAGTCATGGCGGCACATTTGGCCTCTGACGCGAGGTCACCAAACTCTGTGGTCAGTTGATTGGCCAAACCGCCCAGCTCATCAGGGTTGGTGTTGGATTTGGTAACCTGGCAACACAGCATTTTAATAACACATTTAATGTTTTCATTTCTACACATGAGTCCTGAGCCATGAACCAAACCTACCAAGCATTCAACCATTTTCAAACCAGTGTTCAAACCAGGGAAAAACAAAGCTAAAAGACTCCGTACTTAAATTCTTATATTGATTTTTAGTATTAAAACAATATATTTTAAGTTTATTACAAAACATTCAGATATACACAAAGAAGTAGTTTGAGAGTGTTGGGAGTTTACACTGTTTACACTGTTCGCAATGCTTCACGGGAAAGGATGATTGCTGCTAAGCTATTTTGCCACCATTTTTATTTTCATGGTTACAGCAACTTTGCTGATGTTCTGGTGTTCTATTCTGGATTATGGGTAGTGTAGTTCTTCACTGGGAGTGACACTTGAACACCTGAAATCACACTCCTGGCTTCTACAGAAGTATACTGTATATGACTTAACCTCAGAGCTCATAGTAGGTCTGTCTTGAAAAGTTGATAAATTTTATAGGGCTGTCACGATCCCTTAATTATGTCTTATGGTACAAAACCAGCTGAAGTATCAGAATGCCAAGTAGGATCATGATACAAGAATAACTCTTATGTTGCTTGAATAGCAGGCTCAATGATGTAGCTACTGTGTTGTTGAATTAATTATTTACTCTCATACTATTAAATGTCATTAATGTATTAAATAATAGAGCATTCTTATTTAAAAATAACAGTGCTGAACTTCTGCCTTAATTTATTCACGTTCTTGCAGCATTGCAATTGATCTGGTTAAACTACAATAAAATAAAGGAGGCAATGCATTCTTACATTCCATCTGCGCTATTTGTTAGTTGTCAGTCTATGTACACATGCGTCAGATGCAGGTTTTTTTGCCGAAAATATGGTACCACTGTTTGAAAAAAACTGCTGTTATTTTTACAGCGGTAGAACTGTGGCACCAGTATATCGTTCAACACTAATACATTATCATTAAAAAATCAATTCCTCAGTGGGAAAAATAAATGGGACTTTTACTTCATGAATCCTACTGTTGCGCTCTTTTACAAAGGTACTATTTTATTCATTTGTCATTAGACTAAGGCTTTAATTCAAAGTGTCTTACAGTCACTTACAGAGGTCGACTGATACATAGGTGCCTATAGTTGCTTTTTGGAACTATCGGTTATCAGCAAAAATAAATAAATAAATCAACGGCGATAGTGGTAGATATAATAAATAAATACAATAAAAAAATATATATTATTCCTCCGTTTCTGGTGGTTGGAGGTTTTTAAAAAATTCGAACTCCTTGGTTCTACAGTATAACAGTGGCCTCTGGAGGTGAAATAAAAACAATCACTGACTATGCATCATGTTTGCTGTGCCACGTGACTACGCTATGCACATGAAATTTCTTTAGAAGTAAAACATTTTAACTGAAGATTTTTTGTGAACCTTTAATTCTCCATTATAAATAAAAAATAATGTATAATTCGTGCAGATCCGTTGAGTTTTTATTTTCGCAGGTTGACAGGGTCCAATTAGCTTCAATAAGATTATAAAAGAGCGCTCCAAAGAGGTTTTGTTGTTGAGGTTTTGATGGTAGATATAACTTAATGTTATTGTTAATGTTGACTGATGGTGTCCCTAGAGAAAAGGAAAAACCTTTTATACAATACCGGATTACCAGACAATTGACAAGTGATTGCTGATAATCTATTGATGATGAATTACTGATTTTTTTATTTTTAGTGTTTATAATGTGATACATTGTAGATGATTATTAGAGTGAATATTTTGCTTCTCCAATGTGTTTGTATAAGCTGGGAGCAAATACATTTAAAAATAATTCCCCAGTGTATATCAGGCTTGTTCATAGTTAAAGGGTTTGTTCACCCAAAAATGAAAATTCTCTCATCATTTACTCACTCTCATGCCATCCCAGATGTGTATGACTTTCTTTCTTCTGCTGAACACAAACAAAGATTTTAAGAAGAATATTTCAGCTCTGTAGGTCCATACAATGCAAGTGAATGGTGACCAGAACTTTGAAGCTCCAAAAAGCAGATATAGGCAGCATAAAAGTAATCCGCAAGACTCCAGTGGATAAAACAATGTCGCTTGAAGCAATCCAATCGGTTTTGGGTGAGAACAGACCAAAATGTATCTCCTTTTTCACTATAAATCTCGATATCAGCAGTCTCCTTGCCGGTCATGATTTCAAACTCGATTACACTTCCTATAGCGCCATCTGGCAAGATGCACAGTGAAAAAGGAGTTATATTTTGGTCTGTTCTCATCCAAAAACAACTGGATCACTTCAGAACACATTGATTAAACTACTATGAATCAAACTGATTACTTTAAGGTTGCCTTGATCTGCTTTTTGGAGTTTAAAAATTCAGGCTACCATTCACTTGCATTGAAATGACCTACAGAGCTGAAATATTCTTCTACAATTCTTAATTTGTGTTCTGCAGAAGAAAGAAAGTCATACACATCTGGGATGGCATGAGGGCGAGTAAATGATGAGAGAATTTTCATTTTTGGGTGAACTACCCCTTTAAGTCCTGCTTTATGCACCAAATAAAAAAATAAAAAAATAATTCTGGTTATTATTGGGATTTTGGTTGCAAAATAAATAAATAAATAAATAAATAAAACAGGTGGGATTTTATTAATTCTTGACTCTTGTTGCCTCTATGTCTGTGCCTGTCACAGTAAGGAAATACATTTTTTTTTCTAACATTCATTAAATCAATATGAATATTATTAATATATTAATAACTCCTATAAAAAATATTGGTCGATTAATCAGTTATCTGCCTTTTTCACCAACTTAGTTATCAGCATTGGCAAAATCCACTATCGGTTGACCTCTAGTCACTTATTACAGGTTCACATGTCCTTTTATTTACTGCCATTTATCAATCAACTCTTTCTGGGGTTTACTCCTACAACCTTTTAGTTATCAGCCCAAATCTTTAACCACCACACGTGAATGCAATCTTCACCACTATCAGTCCTTTACCATCTCCTGAACGGTGACAGCGATGGCTTTGGCCGTCTTCACCATTGTCGTCTGATAATCTACAAATGTCCCTTCAGGTTCGAATCCAGGACTGTCCTCCATTTTATTGATGGCTTGAGTGATGGAGTTGACCATTCCGCCTACAGCTCCTGCAGCGCTGGCCGCCTCCGCCAGAGTCGCAGCAAGATCATCCACCGCTTCCTTCATCATCTGAACCGACTCCTCCAGAGCCTCCTGTGTGTGAGCGGCCTGAGGACACACACACACACACACACACACATTTAGTTAACTATCTAAATGAGGACACACCATCAAGGACAGATTACTGACTGGGCCAATGGGGCCAGTGCCTCGGGGCATCAGACTGTCAAAGACCACCAGCTGAGAAGCCCACAGAGGCCTGATACCAGGAAACAAGCCACTGCAGATGAAAAACTCATACATATAGAGCGATGAGAAATAAATACAGCAGTTGAAATTAACGCATTTATACATTTGACATTAGATTCTGATATTTCATTCAGCATTGTGTGAGTTGTTAGCATTGGTTGGAAAAGGGCGGAACCTTTGCAATGTGAATGCGCACACCACAAACACACCCAAGAGTGATTCTGTGTCAATGATCAAGTGTTGAAGAAAGGACCTCTTAACCGTAAGATGTTCTCTTTAGCACTTCTAATGTGGAGTTCAAAACCATTGCTTTAGCAAAGTGGATAGCCATGATTAATACTGTGGAGGATGAGAGTTTAAGAGATTTAATGCCCATTGCAATGAACACTCAACCAAGTTTTTTTCAATTAGTCAACCTCCAACTTAGACTTTGGGAAACATTTAATGTGACTAAAATTGGTGCTATTTTAGTGCATTTCTGTCTTTATATTGTGGAATACTTTGTTTGGAAAATTTAAATAAAATATTGTTACATTTTGTTTTCAAAGGAGCTAAAGGCATTTTAACAGGAGAAGAAGAATATCTAGTCAAATTTAAGCACTTTCGAAATCTGCAATTAATCGCGATTAATTATTTTAAGTGACTGACAGCACTAGAAATGAAAGAAATGAAAAATGTTATCTGTTCCAGGCCTGTCTCAGAAATAAGTGTGTCTTCAGAACACTTTGTACAGTTTTGATGTATATCCCACTAGTCATACTACATTGTTTTTCTTTCACTATGTTTTACACATAATTTTTGAAACTGCAATGATTTTATATCAACAGTATTTTGCATATTTGCCATGTAATTTCTCATTATTTAGACATTACATCTGACAATCTATTGGCCTCCAAAGAGGCTGGTGCTAGTGTTCACCAGACTTCTATTGCTTTCGTATAAATTAAAATGATTATTAAGTACCCTAACCTTAACTCACACCCTAAAGGAAAACTTGTTGCTGTTTTAGACTAATAAAAAACAACAATTTGATTTATGAATCTATTTTCCAATTGATGAGATCCCCAAAAGGGAGGTTTTGTCCTATTTAGCGGACTTAATTGGAAAAATTTGTCCCCAAAGTACAGCTAAGTACACATACTTTCACAGGACAGTACTGTGAGATCTATCTGGAGCAGATAAAATAAATATTTCACATCAGTTTACATTGTAATCCCCCATCTGTACCCACTGAAGTGAGTGGTTTGTGCTTGGATAGTGGCCTCTCACCTTGGGGTTTCCTCCGGCCTCTTTGGCAGTGTAGAGCATCTGTAGGGCAGACTCAGCCAGGGTCTTGGTCTGATCCAGCACGCTCATCTGCTGCTGGCTATTTAAGATCTTAGACGCTGTACCGATGGCTGCCATGATGAGCGGCTCAAAGTAGCTGACCATCTGAGACACCTGTGAGACCAGAGCACACCTTCAGTTTCAGATAAACATCTAGACCAGTGCTTCACTAACTTTTCAGGACAAGTGCCACATCTGATAAATTCAGAGCATCCAAGTAGCACCTAGTCACAGCAATGTTCCCTTACCACAATACCGTTCCGATTCCAGTGTTGTTTTTTTCATCATCAATCTAGAATATCTCTACTTCACTGTGTGATACTAATTGGGCATACTCTTTTATATGTAAAGAAACACAAATCTCTAACTACATATAATTTCAATATAAATGTGTAGCCAATTAAGAAAAACTTTATTGTTAACTAGTTTACTGGATAATACAGCAGCAAAATTAATGGTAATTCCAGTCCAGTTCAACAGAAAAAGCCAGTTTTTTTTGCACAATGTTTTCAACTTGTATCTGGACTTTAAAGGATTCAGATCTCTTTTTCAGAAGTTATTTTTTGGAACCCAGTCAACTTGTAATTTTTTATCTAAATAATAATGCTAATAATAAATTATTATTATTGACTTTTAGAATTATAATACAAGAGTAATATACTGTATTACTGTTGTGCACCTTTAACTTTAAAACCCTCTGGTCGGAAAGGAAGTCCTGTAAGTGTCTGTATTTAGGCAAGTTCACAGTAGTTTAATTCGCTTCTTATTCAAAATCTGGTGAAATTCTCCTCCTGTGCTCTTCTAAATGCATTTTATAAGCGATCTGAACTATTGAGCATCTACATCTGAGATGTTGCTCGTTTGTAGCGCTCACATATTGTGTGCCACTACAAGAGCTCGAGCGCATCACCAGCTTGCTTGTACTATGCATGTGTGTCAACAGAGCCGCGTCATTCACTCTCGCGCTGCGCATGCATACTATATTTTTCCTTATTAAACGCAGACTTTTGTGATTCACAAAGCTATCGCATGTCTTCAAGTGACTTTGAATATAATGCACGAGTCATATGGACTACTTTAATGATGCTTTTATGGTTCTTTTATACCATTTTTGGAGCTTGACAGTAACAAACATGACTAACACACAGTATTGGATTTGGATTGGGCTCGTCAGACTGATACCTGATTTGTCTAAAAATGTCAGAGGTGATACCGATCCCTAATTAATATCAATATTTCTGTGGTAAACTGCAGAATGCATAGCTAACTTTACCCCCATAGAATGCTAGAAAAAACATTTAAAGGTTTTCAATCTATTAAAACACAGCATTTTGCAAACCAATTCACAAACTCAAATACTAAAATATATTTTGAAATATAAAGCAATGTAGCCAGCCAGATTTCATGAAAATTCCATGCCCGTGGCAACATTTTTGCAAAATGAAATTACGTGGTTCATTACTCGTTATGCGGCAGTTCTAAGGTAAAATGCCCACTGTGTGGCGCTGAAGGTTACACAACAGATGAGGTTAAGGTTAATGCTCTATTGAGTTTTAAATAAACAAAACCGAAGTCATAAACCTTAAACCTAACAGGTAATGTCAGAAAAAACAAATGTGCTAATAAAATGTGCTGAAGCAATTTTGTGGTGCTTCAATGATTTAACACGGTCTTTCATGTTGCAAGTACAACACTTTTCAGTTGAACTACTGCACGTGAACGTGCTCAAATTTGATCGTATGTGAACAAGCTTGTAAATGTAGTTGGTTATGTAATGGAAACATTAAAATGTATCTCCTTAAAATATATACGCTATAGTTATAGTGTTTAGATGTCATAAGACAGCATAGTGTGAGGAAAAGAGCGAAGCGTTTACAAACTGATAATTTGGCGTTTCACTCATGATTTGTGTGAAAGAGAAAAAAGGCATTGTTGTTGTAGCGCCTCTAGTGTAAGAAGGAGCCATGTAACTAATTTAGCAAAAATGTAGTTATAGTAACGTGAGAGACCAGGTTGAACATACAGTAGCTTATTTTTTATCATTGTAAATTTCCAGTCTTGTCACATACCTATTGGGAACACTCGACATGCCACTGGTGTGTTATTAGGTTAATTCTACACAATTATGGAACTAGTTCCTGAACTAAAATTAGTTTGTTGTGGAACTATACCCATTCCAATGAAATCCAAAGTGTCATGTTTCCACCAGGTATACGAAACAGGGGTTTATTTGAATGAGCTTTGTTGAAAGCATGTGATGCTTGAACGCGTGTGACACGTGGCGGCGACGCCTGAACTTGATGTGGCACCAGCCGAGCTGACTCAATTCAAAACAATAGATGACTCTATTAAAGATTTCGTGTTGATTTTGATCATCCTGTTTTGTTGTAAAACACTTCACTTGGACAAGATGCGCTTGGATTTGTAAGAGATTGCAAACAACAGGACAGCAAGAGCAAAGAAAAGACAGTTTTAAAGGGATAGTTCACCAAAAAATTAAAATTATCTCATCATTTGCTCACCCTCATGATATCCCAGATGTGTATGACTTTCTTTCATCACCAGAACACATTTGAAGATAAATAGAAAAATATCTTCACTCAGTAGGTCCTTAAAATGCAAGTGGATGGTGATCCGATTTTGAAGCTCCATAAATCACAGACAGTCAGCATAAACGTCATCCATATGACTCCAGCGGTTAAATTAATGTCTTCTAAAGCAATACGATTGCTTTTGGTCTGAAAAATATCAATATTTAAGTACTTTTTAACTCTAAATAATCTTTCCAGTAAGCTTCACGAGAGGGTGGAGTTCATGTGGTCTCTCGTGTGACGTATTTGCGTTGCCATGATACAGACGGAATCTCACGTTCTCCTCTCAGTTGAGACATCCAGGATAAGCACACAAATGCACCATTGTGGGTAAACAAACAGATACAAATACAGATCTAAACCAAACTCAACAAGGCTTCTGTACAGCATTCCTCATACTCACTTGTAAACAGCGCTGCTCTTCCAGCTGTGACGCAAGTGCGTCAGTTCTTGCATGTCTCAAGTACCAATGTGATTATGTCACACATGCATCCCGCTGCTGACCAGAAGCAATGCTTTATAGTTAAAAAAAGTACTTAAATATTTATCTTTTTCACACCAAAAGTGACCGTATCGCTTTAGAAGACATTAATTTAACCGTTGGAGTCATATGGATAACGTTTATGCTGACTATCTGTGATTTTTAGAGCTTCAAAAGTAAGATCACTATCCAGCTCTGATCTTTCTGCGTTGTATTGTTGAGCGAAAAATAGCATCGAACACGCTTCATTTATGCCCTGTCCTGCTCCGTGCGCATCTTCTGCTACTTTTTCCCGCATGTGAGTAGACATAAGGCGCTGCATAAGTTAAGTGGTTCCAAAGTGCCTTTAGACCATTACGTTTTTTCCTTCTAAATTTAGCTTTATTAACCAGCATGTTATGAGCCTTTAATAATAAACAAATAGATTTCTGTCCTAATTTTGTGAAAATTAATCAGATGTCATCATAAAATTACTAGTTGGTAGCCTAGTCTTTCTCACTTTAATGAAAATGTAAAAATGGTCCATTCAGACTTTTACGTTTTCAAAATTTTCTCTCAGGGGATACCCCTGAACCTCCATACAATATCATTCCTCAGTCACAAGGGCTTCAATTAGGGATGGGCATTTTGGTAATTTTGTCTACTCGAGTATTCGAGGGGCAATGACATGTACAGTTGAAGTCAGAAGTTTAAGTACACCTTAGCCAAATACATTTAAACTCAGTTTTTCACAATTCCTGACATGTAATCATAGAAAACATTCCCTGTCTTAGGTCAGTTAGGATCACTACTTTATTTTAAGAATGTGAAATGTCGACTTCCAGTTATGGAGCGGTGCTGAGAAGACACGAGTTAAGGACCCTCTTATATTTGTCGAGTAATAATTCTTCAAGCTCACTTATAACTTTGATGCATCCTTTGTAATCAATGCACAAAAGACCAATAACAGAAATGGCACCGAAAAAAAAAACACTCAAGAAAATCTGACTAATGAAGTGCAAGAGATGTCACAGGATTCTGATCACGCGGGCGAATTAAAAGAGATGGAGGAAGATGACGACAGTGAATCTACCAAAGTAACTGAGTTGGACCCCAGCAATGCAGATGTTTTAAAAGCCATTAAAGAAATGGACAAACGAGTTACGAATAAAATTGACGGTGTCATGTCAGCGATTAAAGTGGTAAAGGAGAGAATGCATTTCAGCCATGGAAGACGAGATCGTTCAACAAAGGGCTCACATGAATACTCTCGAATCTCAAATTAAAAAACTCACGGAGAAGGTTGACGACATGGAAAACAGAAACAGACGGAACAACTTGAGGTTGGTGGGTTTACTAGAAAAAGAAGGGAATGATGTGTGTGCATTTTTAGAGGTCTGGCTTCCAAAAATACTGGAAATGGACTCTTCAATCACAGAAGAGTGGGTCCACAGAGAAATGTCGGTGACCATAACACAAGGCGAGATGCTAATGCATCACCAAGAACACTAATTATGAAGTTCCTGAACTTCAAACAAAAAGAACAGGTGCTTAAAGCAGCCAGGTCCAAGGGGATGATTTCATACAAGGAACACTCTCTTCGTTTCCATCCAGATGTTTCTGCTGAAGTTCACAGCCTATGATGGAGCGAGACAGAGGCTACGAGAAAGAGGAAGCAGTAAGCACAGGATCATCTACCCTGTTCATTTACTTGTTACACACTAGGAGAAATCAAGGGTGTTTGACACACCGGCTGTGGTAGAAATCTTCATTGAAGAACTAGATAACGAATAAAGGTGGGCTCAATTCAACCGGAATATTAAAGTCTTAAATGAATATTGCTTTAAAATAATTCGGATTAGATACCACAACTGACGTCTTTTCATTGTGGTGACTGAATTAAGAAGAACATGTTTGATCGCGTGGAAATGTTGGACTAATCTGTAACATAATTAAGAAGATTCAGTTGTTATCATTCTCTGGGGATGTGAAAATATGTGTTCATACTTTAATAAAATAAGTGAGAGTAGATATACCAATAGGGTTGTGATAATAGATATAGATAGAGGTATCTGATAGTTCCTCACAGCTGTGTGGACCAATCAGTGCCATATAAGGAGTGTAAGGGGTGGGGGTTTAATTCAGTATCATGGACTCTACTGGAGAAAATGGGGATGCTGTTGAATATATCTTAAAAATAGTTGTTTTGTTCAAGACTGCTTTTATTTTTATTTTTTGCTTCTCATTACTGTGAGATCTGTGAGTCAGTTAAAGGGAACATGCCTCTTAATAGGAAAGGATGATGGGGGAGACAGGAAATGTGACATTTGTAACCTGGAACTGTAGAGGATTGGGTAATATAAAAAAAATAAAGCAGGTAATGGATAGGATCAAACAATTACAAGCTAAAGTAGTCTATCTCATGGTAAAGAGTAAGATAATTAGGATTCGTCGGAGATGGCAAGGGCAAGTATATGCTGCCTGTCATACTTCTAACGTGAGAGGAGTAATGATTTTAATTCATAAATCAATCCCAATACAGGTTCAAAAAGTAACTAAAGACCCACTAGGAAGATTTATTATTTTACAATGCACCATCTATTCAGAAAAGATAAATCTGATTAATGTATATGGTCCAAACAATGATAATCCCAAATTTTGTAATGATCTGTTTCTGCTAACTGCTAGCTTGCCCAGGCACTACCTTATTACAGGACATATGAATTGTGTAATAGATCCTACTAAAGATCGTTCTACAGGGATTGATAATACGTATACTAAATCTGGGAAATTGATACAGGAATTTATAAAAGACCTTAATTTATTAGATATTTGGAGGGATCTTAACCCAAGAGCAGTATCATATTCATACTACTCTGGGATGCATCAAACATACTCACGTATTGATTACTTTTTAATTTCTGCACAAATGTTTAACAGAATAACAGATTATATGTATCTGATCATGCAGCGGTATCCTTATCATACACCATTACACATTTTATGAAGGATCCTCCTAAATGGCACTTTCAGACAGGATGGCTTCGGGACCCAGAGTTTATAGAATATTTGGGCAAACAAATTGATCTGTATTTTGAAATTAATAAATCTGAAACTTCTGCTTGTATTAGATGGAAAGCATTTAAAGCTTTTATTCAAGGTCATATTATTAGTTTTTTCAGTTCAAAAGTCAAAAAATCCAGACAAGAAATGAAACAATTAGAAGATCAGATCAAGAAATTAGAAAGTGATATTTTTCAGAAAGTTATGGACACAGTAGAGAATTACTTTTACTCAGGGCCCAATATAATGAAATATCAGCAAGCAGAGCTGCAGCCAAAGTTTTGAAGTTGAAACAAAATTTTTATGAATATGGAGGTAAAACAGGATGGTTACTTGCATGGCACATTCGACAACAACAAACGGAACGTGCTATTACAACAACTGAGAGTTCAGCGGGAACTATAGTTGATCCAGCAGACTCAACGCAGAGAGTCTGAATTTCCACCTTTCAACTGGGGAAAGTGCAACGGAATGACATATTATGTCGGACTTCTATCTTGGAAACTCGTGCAGAAATCTTCAACTCCCATTTCGTCGAGATGCAGGTGTGTTATGTCACCCATGGCAGGGAGGTTTACAGTCAGTGACAAACATTCACTTTTATTAAATAATATCTATTAACGAGTCAAAGTAAGTAACGATAGCATTGCAGCGTCGTATCAGTTTGGTTGCTATGAGACGTCCCTGACAATCAACGTACCCCTCAAAATCACAACGTAATCAATCTCAAAATTAAAAATAAACTCCCTCTTTGACACGTTTATGTTTAGTTGTCAGGTAATTGTCACTGAATTTCAAAGTAAGTGAAAAGTCACATCATGCATGATCACCATCGATCATCGTTTTCATGATCCATCATTGCTGCCACGTCCGAGTACCCGAGTACTTGTGCCCATCCCTAGCTTCTATGCCCCCATACTTGGTTATTTGAATGCAAAGAAATATAAAAATATATAATTTCAATGTAAATATTATATGGTGTCATTATGCTTCAAAATGAACAGATGATTATTATTTATTTTTTTTATCCCCTTTTCTCCCAATTTAGAATGCCCAATTCCCACTACTTAGTAGGTCCTCATGGTGGCGCGGTTACTCACCTCAATCCGGGTGGTGGAGGACAATTCTCAGTTGCCTCCACTTCTGAGACAATCAATCCGCTCATCTTATCACGTGGCTCATTGTGCATGACACCGTGGAGACTCCCAGCATGTGAAGGCTCATGCTACTCTCCGCAATCCACGCACAACTTACCACGCGCCCCATTGAGAGCGAGAACCACTAATCGTGACCACGAAGAGGTTATCGCATGTGACTCTACCGTCCCTAGCAACCGGGCCAATTTGATTGCTTAGGAGACCTGGCTGGAGTCACTCAGCACGCCCTGGATTCGAACTCACGACTCCAGGGGTCAGGGCCGGTCAACCCATTAGGCGACATAGGCAAGTGTCTAGGGCGGCATCGCTTCAGGGGCGCTGATCTACCGAGCCAATAAGTATGTGTTCAATCTGTGTCGAACAAAATGCGCCCTGTGTGTTCCGATGACGTGTTGTGGCACCCCCACAGAACAAATAGACAGTGTACTAAATGTCATACTATCATACTACTCTTACTGTTACTGTTATACCTGTGTTTGCCAAAAAAACCAAAAACAAAACAGTTAGAGTAGTATGGATAGTATGCCACTGTGAACACGGCCACAGACTCACGAGTGCGGGGCTCGTGAATCGAAGTGATGCCTGATGCGTGAATTAATTAGTCTTTTGAGTCGGTTCTTCTCAATTAACTTGCGGGCTGAGTCGTTTGAAGCTCTTTGTCACGCTGTAAAACAGTAACGGGATACTTTAGAAGACAGAGAACAAAAACAACGCTGAATGAAGTGAATATTTACTTACAATTCATTTAAACAAAACCTGCAGCTGTTTTCAATCATTTGCCAATGATGAAGATCACGTGCAAGTGCAGCCTGTGAACGATCGTCTACTGCAGGTAAAGATACTTTCTAAATAAAAGTGTATCAAAACACTTACATTTCATGAAAGCATTTAAAAGTACCAAAAACAAACCAATACCATGTTTTTTGGAGTAGCCTTCCATATAAATACCATGATATAGGCCTACTGTATATAATAAAAATACCAAGGTTTTACCATATTGTACCATCATTGTACCATGATACTGCTACAGCAGGCTTTTGAGAAAGGTAACTTTGATAAACTTCATCTTGTGCTGCGTAATGTGAAAAAGTGACAATATGTTTTTAGTCTATTTATTAATGCTACACAATATATATAGACTACTAAATAAAATGTTCAAATTATGCTCCTAAAATCACCAAAAATGAATGCGTTGGTGCTGTTTTTGCAAAATTAAATAATTTTATTTAATCCTTCAGACCCATTGCAGTTTTGTAGAGACTATTTTGACTGTTTAGAATTTACTTTTTTTTCTGCTTTTCTTCTGCCAACTTGGAAATGTAAAAAAATGCGCAATGGGAAAATGTGAATGTAAATCGTGATAAATAGCGATATCGAACGATATGAAAAAGAATACTGTGATAATATATTTGGCCATATCGCCCAGCCCTACGGTATCGGCTGTCTGATGGCTGATTATGCATTTTCTCGAAGAACGAGAAGCATTTGCTGTTCTGACTCCACCCAAATAGTTCTACTTTGCAATTAATTTACCACCTCAGGAGCAGGTACTAAAAAGCTTCATGGTTTGGTTTAGGTTTTAGTTCCACATGGAACTAGATCAAGCGGTGGAAAAACAACGAGAACCCAAAATACTGTAGCATACCACAGTTTGAGACCCACTGAGACACATCTAGAGATAGTTTAGCAGTTACACTGAATGTGGGTTGAGTGGTTTCACCTTGTGACCCAGTTGAGAGGCATCAGCTTGAGCTGCGACGGCCACCGGTTCAATCAGGTTACTGATCTCATGCACGGATGCTGCCATCTGCTCATGAAGAGCCTATGAACACAAACACAATTTCACTGTAACTCAGATTTTACAAGAACTTACCCTAATAGTATTAACAAATGTTATATTACTGAATGCTTAATGAAAGTTATTTGAAAGTTTTAACTCTGGGAGCACAATTTATCTGTGACTATATTGGTTCCAGCCATCATTTTTGTTTTCATTTTTTTTTTCTTAAAAATTATCAGTATCAACCTGATATTAAAACCATACAATTTCAGAACTTTTTTACAAATTAAATACTTTTTGGTTTCAAAGTGCCGTTCTACTGGGCATTATAATGTTTTCATGTATGATGTAATGGGAAGCATGTAATTTCACTTAGTGTGCAAAACAGTATAGATTTCTAATATCTGTCACCATCTGTTAAGGACCATATCATAAAAAAATGCAATAAAAAAAATCAGCTATTGGTATAAAGGTTTACAGCACCATAGCAAAGCACAATGACTAATTTCCTTTAAAACATCGTCTATTAAAGATATTGTTCTAGTTCATTATGGTTGTCGTCTTACCTCATGCGAGATGTCATCTCTAGGTGTGAGCTGTTGACTGATGGCCGCCAGTGAAGCTTTATCCACCTCACGAATGCAGTTATTCAGAGCCTCAATGGCATCGTCACACTCCCTCTGTCCCGGAGCCTTTTCTCTGAGAACACACAAGAGCGCCGTTATTAACAATGCACCTTGTACAATTACTTCAACACCTCCTCTGACAGGTCTGTGTTGTATTCTGAAGGTTGTGCGAATACCTCATGTTGGTGATGAGCTTCTTGATTGAGTCAGACACGGTTCTGGAGTGTCCCGCCAGCACGGACCATTTGGGTGGGTCTTTGGGGTTGACGGCCAGTGAGCGGGCAGTCTGGATCAGACCTGTAGAACTCTCCAGCATGGTCTTAGCAGCTGCTACGATGGGCTCCATCGCTGCCAGACCCTACACTCACAAACAACACAACTTTATTAACAAAATAACACACACAGCAAATCAAAGCACAGGGTAAATATCTGTGGCAGTAGAAAAAAAAAAACATATTGGGCAACCATACTAAATTATTTCAACTCTGAATTTACATTAGAGTAATTTGACATTGTAATATTTAAATAACAAAATGCACCATGCCTACAGCTTGCTCATGCCATTAACATTTTTATAAAAATCCTGACAGTAGGCATGGGCGATTTAAATGCCAATTTGATCTGAACAGTAAGCTCCATGTAGGCCGTACTATAACGATAAAAATATAAAAAGCCACATAAGTTTAAAACATCTGATAGAAAGTGTTTCTATAAATGTTTTGAAATAATAATACAGTAATAATACAGGAAAACCATCATACTGGACAATTTGGATAAAATATCATTTACTTGCGCAGTGCCAGCGCTAAAAGCAAAATAAGACATTCACTTTAGTACTTTTAATGTGAGTTCAAAACAGTGCGAATCATGTGAATGTAACTTCATGATTACTTTAGCAAAGTGTGTAGCCACAATTAATATTGTAGAGACCCAAGAAAACCCAAGCTATGGCAATACAAATACTAATCATCCGCCCAAAAAAATTGGGTTAGTTTTACTACAGTAACACCATGGTTAATTTGTGGTACAGTACATGTACTTGCATGGTTCTTGCTTAATAAAATGGTTACATGGTTAATGCAGGTTTACAGTACTATAGTAAAACCATTATAAGTTTTGTGATTACTATGGTTGTACTACAAATAGAATAGTTCAACAACATTTTGTATAAAAAAATAAACATGGTCAATTTTTGTAAGGGATGGATAAAGTATTGCGAGGGAACTCAAATAATTGCAAGGAAGTGCAAGCTATAGTGAGGAAACGCAGAACTATTTCAGAAAAATTCTCTACCTGTCCTCTAGGGGGACTTAAAAATTCAGAACTATCGGTTTTATATCACTAGATTTACTGCTTTGAGTTTTGTTGTTTTTAACTTAAAGGAATGTTCCGGGTTGAATAAAGTTGAGCTCAATCAACAGCATTTGTGGCATAATAGATTGCCACAAAAATTTATTTCGACTCGTCCCACCTTTTCTTTAAAAAAAGCAAAAATGGAGGTTACAGTGAGGCACTTACAATGGAAGTGAATGGGGCCAATTTTTGGAGAGTTTAAAGGCAGAAATGTGAAGATTATAATTTTATAAAAGCACTTAAATCTTCTGTTAAAACTCATGTATTACTTAACAACATTACAACATTATTTGTTGACAATACATTGTCATGGCAACAAAGTTGTAAAATTGGCTATAACTTTACACAGAAAAGCAATTTGATCACACTAAAATCATGTAAACATGCATATTGTTAATGTCTTCTGGCTATACTTTTGAAAAAGTTAGTATTTTAATGTTAAAAAATTGGCCCCATTCACTTCCATTGTAAGTGCCTCACTGTAACTCAGATTTTTGCTTTTTTGTTTTTTAAGAAAAGGAGGGACGAGTCTAAATACATTTTTGCGGTAATCAACATTATGCCACAAATGCTGTCGACTGAGCATAACTTGTATTGAAGTGTTTAACCACATGGTTATGGTAGAGAAGCTAGAAAGATTCAAGGTGCCTTGATTCAAAGGCAGTCCGATTATTCAGACACTGAGTGTGTTTTATCATGGTGAACTGTCAAAACTATAGAAAAGGTACCTCTGGACTGATCTGTGCAGGTACGCTGGCAAACTCTGGGTTTGAAGCAAAGGCGGTCAGATTATCCACAGCCTCAATGAGCGGTCCAGTGGCTTCCTTACACTTCTGCCTGTTCTCCTGGTTAAAGGCTCCATCAAGAGCCTGACATTACAGCACAAACAGACACTGTTAACAATCACCATCATGCAAACACATCAACACTGTAAAGGGGCATTTCTCTAGTTTTAGAACTCACTTTAATGGACTTGACGAGGTTGGCGGTGCTGTTCGCCACCTCCTTGGCACTCTGGACGAACTGTCTCTTAGCAACAGGGTTGGATGTTTTGGAGGAGGCAAGACGGCAGGCATTGCACAGGGCTGAGGTGTGTTTGGCAACAATAGTGGCAGCAGAGAGGACCTTGGGAAATAAAAGTGTGTCAAACATCATTTTGTCAGGTTAGCTGTAATTACTTGGGGTGTTTTTAGGATTAAATGCTGCAAAATCTGTATCTGGGTTAAAAACTGGGTCAAAAGGGTATTTTTAGTCATTGATTTCCTATTCCTGAGAAATATAATATCTAGTTAAAGATCGATATATCGGTCAGACCAATATTTAGTTCGAATATCAGCATCAGCCGATAACTGTGATTAACAGAAGCATTATCTCTCCCTTGTGTTCCAGAATCTATAAAGAGCCAATGTCAACGGATAGTAAACAATTTTTGTTTTCAAATATATATTGCATTTTTATTAAATATTGTTTTTTTTATTAATATTTTGTGGAAACTTTTTTTTGGTGTATATTTGTATATCTCAATTGCTACAATTAAATTGTTAACCATCACATACACATCGGCCATTGTCAAATCTAAAAGTGCCTTTTCTAAACAAGTAAACTATGCCCTGGTCTTCACCCCAGGTGTGACTGGAGATGTTACCTGGGACTGGGTGCAGGCTGGGTCGACGAGGTTCTGACAGGCCATCTGGATCGACTGTTTGGCTCTGGCAAACTGAGAGGGGTCCACAAGACCCTTCTGCCCAGCATGACTGTTTGGGTCAGACACGCCCACCAGATATGCCCCCTATGAGTAACACATCAACCGAGCACTCAGTGAACATGTTTGAAAGAATGAGAACATGAGTTCAGGTCCAGTGATGTTCAGTGTCTCTGATTCTGATCAGTAGGGATGTGCCCGAAGCCCAATACTTTATTTATAAAGGCATGAATAATGACTTTAAAATGAATAATGGACACTCCCGAATAATAGTAAAAATATTCATAGACTGATTATCTAAAAAGCGCAGGCACTGATATTTTAATGTAATTTCTAAAATTACAATACAATGTTGAGTCTATGAAGTCAATACGGTTAAATTGTGAACCTAATCGAAAATAAATGTGCATGGTGTGATTGTGAATGCCTCAGAAATCCAAACTAGTCAAAAGTATATAAATAATAGCATACATAGGTTTTTTCCACTTTTCTCAAATGCCTTAAACCTTCCGAAGTAAGATATTTTATATCTGCAATTTCCAAAATAACAGGTGGAGGTTTAAGCACTGCTGGCATCCCATCCGGTTTAAAAAGAAAATTAAAGGGACAGTTCACCCAAAAATGAAAATTCTCTCATCATTTACTCACCCTCATGCCACCACCGATGTGTATGACTTCCTTCCTTTAGAAGAACACAAACAAAGATTTTTAGAAGAATATTTCAACTCTTTTGGTCCATACAATGTAAGTGAATGGTAGATCCAAAAAGCACATAAAGGCAGCATAAAAGTAATCCATAAAACTCCAGTGTTTTAATCCATATCTTCTGAAGTGATATGATAGGTGTGGGTGTGAAACAGATTAATATTCAAGCCCTTTTTTACCATAAATTCTCCTCTCTGCCCTGTAGGTGGCGATATGCAAGAAGAATGTGAATCGCCAAAAACAAAAGAAGAATAATGTGAAAGTGAAAGTGGACATTTATAGTAAAAAAGGACTTTAATATTGATCTGTTTCTCACCCACACCTATCATCACACTGGATCTGAAGATATGGATTTTTCCACTGGAGTCATATGGATTAATTTTATGCTGCCTGTGTGTGCTTTTGGAGCCTCAAAATGTTGGTACCCATTCACTTGCATTCTATGGACCTTCTTCTCAAAATCTTCTTTTGTGTTCTGCAAAAGAAAGAAAGTCATACACATCTGGGATGGCATGAGGGTGAATAAATGAGAGAATTTTTATTTTTGGATGAACAATTCCTTTAAGTCAATAAGGACTGTCCAATCATGGACTGTTCAGAAGGGCCACTCTATTGACTGCAGCAGTATCAGGTATTATCCTTACCTTAATTAATTCCTTTTATTATGTACATAATGTTAATATATATTAATATATAAATCTTATTTATTTCAATAGGTTTCCTGATGCACAAATCCAGAGCACATGACGTATTGTAACACCCACATCAAGACAATATGCACTCGATTTTTTGTAAAAACTAGAGAACCCAATCCTGTCCCAATCAATATGTGAATCCTGTAAATAACAGATAATAAAAAACTAACTGTGTCTGAACAGGACTAAAGAGAGCATAAGGAGAACATTTCCTAAAGTGAAAAAAACAAAAAAAACAAATGTGTGTATTTGTTCATTTGATGCAATCCAGTAACTGTTTGACGCATCAGGGCACTGGAGAATTTCCTTAAACACGGTCTCATTAGACTCATGCAGTGCAGTTCAGTAAAAAGTATGTTTTTACCTGAGCGGCCGCTTCAGTGAGGCCACACAGCGCTTTAGACGCTGAACTCACGGAGTCTCCAAACTCCGGTAAGTTACTGTTCTTGGCATTGTGTGAAATCCCAGCCATGGCCTCACCTAAAACCTGCAAAAAAACACACAACCTCAACAATTAACACACAAACATAAAACTAAATGCTGTATGATGGTTTGATTGGCAATAAAAATCTTAAAGTGAATTACCTTGGAGTTCTCCATCACGCTGTCAATACAGTCAAAGTATCCCAGATCATTGACGGCTTCTGTAGGGTTCTCCAGCATTCCTCCAACCGTCTGCACATGCAAACACACACACACACACACACACACACACACACACACACACAGTTAGCATACACAATCCACAAAACAGATATATATATATATAAAAAAGGATGTGCTGAACTTAAAGCAATTCTCATTCATTTGCATTTCCAGAGTGAATCACCAGTGCTTACAAGGAAGCAAAAAAATTGAGTTAAACATTTTAGGTTTTAGACTTCTGTGAAAATAAAATGCTAATTGCCGTTGTCATGACAGATTAGTTGTCAAGTACGCATCTTGTTTCTGTCGGCTGCACACAACAATCAGCGCACGTTTTGAGTGGAATTATTTGCTGACGTGTAATACTTGAGATTGAAGGTTCAGAGCAAACCCGTACCAGAATGCTTGAGGAATATCAATGTCAGTGTTGTCTTGCAAACACTAATTAAAACATAAGTATAGCTTTGCCGACATTTCCAGTGATGTGTTAACATCATGTCAGAATGATCAAAATTACAAGATTCACATCTTCGTAGAACTCGTAGTAATAAAATTCGTAATGACTCGTAATTAAGTTCTAAACTCTGAATTTTATAAAAGCTCCCACTACACTGTAGCGACGTCAAACAAAACCAAAATGGCAGCGGCCTCAACAGTTAATAGTAGTTTACATTATATTTACTATATACTGTATATGGTTATGTTTCTGTTTAATACACCATTTTATTATAGCTACTGTTACTTGAAGCATTTTTTGTTGTTGTTGTTGTTGTTGTTCTTAAACATTGTACAAAAACATATAGAGGTGAATTAATGTAGTGATTAAATATTTTGTTTAATATTTTGTTAGATATTTATAAGCTGCACGTTTCCGTTATGGTGTTATGAGTGTTGCCAAACAAACAAATAATTTTCGAGGTCCGAGGACATGAACAACTTCAAGTAGAATCTCCAAGTTGTCATCTCATAATTACACTAATTCTGACAAAAGTACGCAACAAAAACCACATAAAAACTGTTAAAAAAAGGATAGTTCCGACTATAAATTCATAGAGTCATGTTCGTAGTTGTTGACCACACATTCTAGATTTAAACTAAAATTGCTACGTTGCCACTCCAACAACTCCAACAATTAATGAACTATACTACTTGGCAGAAAATGCTTATTCCGATGATTATTAATGATAAATGTTACTGTTTATTGAACATTGCTGTCTTTTATCATACTGTTGTTGTTGTCATTTTATAAAAGCAATAAGCCACTCAGGATTTATGACCTCCTCTTCACGCTGTGCAAAATAACCAAGAAAACGTAACAGGATTCACATAATGCATGTTCAAATATGTTACAGCATACAAGCAAAGATTTCCAAAAGCAAAATAATTTCTTGTAAATTATATAATAGGAACAAGTCATGGCACAAAAGCACAGATCAGTGTTTGGCATGAGTGCTGTATACAAGAGCGAGTCACTCACACAAACTGACGAACACAGAGGATGAACACAAGAAAGATAAAGTGAGAGAGAGTAGAGGCACCTCGAGCTCGCGCAGAGCGTTATCACACTCCTTCTGTCCCGGAGCCTGCTGAGTACACATGCTGATCAGCTGATTAATACTGTCCGTCACCGCACTGAGAGAGAGAGAGAGAGAGAGAGAGAGAGAGAGAGATAAGATGAGGATAGAGAGGGAAGGAACAGTGTGAGGGAGAGAAGCCGTGAGAAACAATCCACCCACGTGTGGTCCCACGCACTGACACACACTAGTTCTCTTTCGCTTTCTCTCTCTCTGAGTGATGGGAGTTTAGGAACATGAGCTGTGAATAGCCATTAACTGGCCATGTTTCTTTTCATATCTCCCTCAAACACGCACACACACACATTCATACATTTACTTAGCTATCTAACATGGGGACATACCATAGACCTGACCCAAACCCTAAAAGATAACTCTTTACATTTTTAGAATAAAAACAAACAAAAAGACATACATACATTTATTTTATTTAATACTGTTTTTCCAAGTGTCATATTTTGCTCACTTCTGGGGACTGACTTGTCTCCTAAGTATAGCCAAGTAATCCCACACGCCTGAGAGAGCAGCAGTGATACACACAGGTACTGTAGTTGTCCGTTACATAATAGTGCTCATTCCGACACAAATGTGTTTAAAAGCAAGCATCCCACTTATGTAATGTATGTCAGTAGAAAAGCTGTGTGTATAATGTCTGTTACACTAACCTGACAAACACATCACACCTGACAGCTCACTATGTTCTGGAAAAGAGCGCAGCTTCTTTTTAATAAAGCTGAAATAGTTTAGAACACCTGATTTATCTTCACTCTATAGGCGCTTTTCCAACATAAGGCCAAATGATGGAAAGGCGCCTTATTATATTTCGTTTTTCTATATTTACACAAAATTATTTGATTCTGATCACGGCATTCTGTGGTCAAATATTTAAAGGGATAGTTCACCCAAAAATGAAAATTCTCTCATAATTTACCCTGAGAGAACAGATCAAAATGCAACTCCTATTTTACTGTACATTTTGACAGCAGTCTCCTTGGCAATCACGATTTCAAGCTCGATTACACTTCCTATAGCGCCATATATATGCATCAAGCACTAGGAAGTGTAATTGAGCTAGAAATCATGATCATGCCTAAAGACTGCAATGGCAAGATGCACAGTGAAAAAGTACATCTATTGTGGTCTGTTCTCATCCAAAACCAACTGGATGGCTTCAGAAGATGGTGATTAAACTACTGGAGTCTTATGGATTACTTTTATACTGCATTTATCTGCTTTTTGGAGCTTCAGATTTCTGGTCACCATTCACTTGAATTGTATGATGCTCTTCTAAAAATCTTCAATTGTGTTCAGCAGAATAAAGAAAGTCATACACATCTGGGATGGCATAAGTGTGAGTAAATGATGAGAGAATTTATATTTTTGGGTGAACTATTTCTTTAAGTACAATGGCTACTGATCTGTATAATTGACTGTTTTGTCAGGCAAGCAACTTTCTACATAGCTGTGCTAGTTCCATGTCTTCTGTATCAATCTGCGCTAATCTTCTTCTCACATAAAAAATAATACTTATTAAATTCAGAACAAATACGTAATGCCCATTCATTTATTTAACTGGTAAGTTGCCATGTAATAAGCATGTTTAATAAGTGGTGTACAGTCATTATTGAATAAATAAACCCTTCAGGAAACTTTGTTTCAGGCACTTTGTTCATGCCAAATGGCTGTTATTTTACATATCTGGCAAATCGTCTAGTGAACCCGATATTTCACTATTTCTTGGCTTAATTTTACTTTTGGAATGTACATTCTTCCATAATGGACACATTTTGGTGACAAAACATGATACAGTGAATCTAAATGTTATTTATTTAAAAACTACTGAGGTAATACACCAATTTCGCTCTCCATGCTTTCCAACGGCAGAACAAGCGGCAGTACGTTTGACCAAGTTAGCTACAGTAACTAAATGGGGCAGGTCTTAGCAAAGTTTGAAAACAGTACATTGAAAAACAAGAGATGGATGGCAGAATTCTGACCGAGCAGCGGCGGCGAGCTGGTTTTTCAGGTTGGGTGAGTTGGGGTCTGTGGACAGAGCTTTAGCAGCCAGTAGAAGTTTGCTAGAGGACATGGAGATGGTCTTCAGGTTGGTGACCACTTGAGTCTGGTCCTCCTTAGACTACAAGAAGAGATGAGAGGAGAAATCATTCACATATCCACTTATCAACCCATGAACTGTCGAATAACTCTACCAGGACATTGTCCGACTGAAAAACTGCAGATTTGTAAAATTTTAAGTCTTGCCAAATTATTCATGGGTCCTTCCGTACCTGGGACTGCCCAGCCATGTCTACGCCGGCCTGTAGGAAGTGATTGAAGTCTTGGCCAAACTTTCCAGAGGCTTTGGCCAGATCCTGCGTGGTGCCACGTGAAGACTGCACTAGCTCATTGGCTGACTGGTTCAGACCGGCTGCGGCCTCGTTCAGATTCACCTGAGCTTGCTGAAAACTCTTCCCATTCACCGGGAACTGAAGACACATGAAGATCAGAGGGATAATAGCAACAGTTACTGTAATACACTAGAAACACTAACTAACCCTTAAACCTCAAGCACACTAGAACTGTTTTTGAATATTAACTGTTTCTCTAATAATAATTGATTTGTACAGCTCTCTGTCACTGTGATAGGCATTGAATTTAATTCACATAGTTCTCTGAAACAAGCCTTCATTTTCCCAAATGCACAGATTCTCATCACTGTGCAAAGTGCCAAACAGAAGCACTACAGTGCTGAGCAGCGCTGAAAAGAAGATTCTCAAAATTATTTTGGGGCCAATTCTTTCTTGTCTATTTGGATGAGAAAGAGCACAACAAATCCCATTCATTTTCTCCATAGGGGAATTGATTTTTAACTATGTCTTATAAACATTTAAAGAAAGACCTAGCTCCTAGGTTGTTAATCGATGGTATATGCTTCTGTTTAAGCCATTATCTCAACTTAAAAAAATAAATAAAAAAAAACCTGTTTCTAAGTGGAATTTCAGGTGAAGAACTACACTTCATTATATGATCCAGCTGATAAAGATCCACTAATCAGTGAAGCGCTGAAAACAATGAGAACCAAAACAGATCTGCAGCAAATGTCCACTCCAAATATGTGGTGAATGATGGAATTGTGTCATTTACAATGCTTAATGGAATTGTAGTTCATTCCCTCATGAAAGACGGCAAGTACAGAGTACTTTGTTTTTTTGTCCAATTTTCAAACACTTTTTTTTGCCTCACTTTTTTTTTACTTTTTCTGTTTTGTTGTGATTTACTTGGAGCTGGTTGGTTTGGTTCATGGCTTATGAACTACTTTAATTCCTTTTATGAAGTACTCCATGAAATTCCTATGGAAAAAATTAATGAGATGGCTGAAAAAGTGGGCGGGCACAGTTAAATGATCATACAACTGTGCTGTTTGTCAAAAAACGGCAGGTATAGGATGGTATTTGTCATAATATTTCATGACATTGTAAAAGAGGGACTCACTTTATCAGACAGCAGTTTCTTGCTGGCTTCTCCAACAGTTCTGATGGCGTTATCCACGTCTCTCTGACCCGGCAGACAGTTGACAGAGCGATTGAGTGCCTGAGACACAGCCTTAGCTACCTGAAACAAACATACACACACACACACACACACTCCAGTCATCAGCAGAGTGTTTAAGAGACACTGATACTAATCATAGACACACAACAAGCAATTTTCTTTCCAAATTAATGAGCACTTCATGCTACAGAGGAGCAGATCTCCCATCAGCAATGAAAAGGGAGGCTTCCTTCCTGAATTTCAAGCCCCTCTTTTGAGCTATTATTTTACACCTGAGCGAGTCTTTGCTGGCTGTCGGGGTCTCCTGGTTTGGCGATGGCTCTCTTGGTCTCCTCGATGAGGCTGGCAGATTTGTCCATGACGTCACTGGTGCAGTCCAGCATGGCGTTACGGGCCTGAGGGTCTTCAGTGGAGGCTGCCACTCCACGAGCAGCTGAAGCCAGTGAACGCAAAGCCTGAGCCACGTCACGGGCAGCCATACCTGCACAACACACACAACACAGATATTAGGAGATACTGAGGGTGCTCATAGTAAGTAAATGATGATGCAATGAGTTTTTGGTTACCAACCATGATTTTTACAGTGGGGTTAAAAAATCTGGAATTTTTTTCCATTTATACCTGGATATAAAGCTTTCAGATTACAAACCATTGTTGGCCACTAATGTAATCAAATTTGCAACACTGACGATGTTAACATGGATAATCAGATTTTGTTCATGGCAGCTCAACTGTAATCTTGTATTATAGCAAAAAGGATGCACCAAATACCAAGACATTTTCAAATTCATTAGAGATGAAGCCAATGATAAGGGCCGATTATGTCTTTTCAAAAGGGGGCAGTAAAATGGACAATTTGCCTACAACTCGTGCTGTGTGTGAAAGAAAGTGTTTCTTTTGTGGAATTACTTGCAGTTAATGTGAGTTAAGAATGTTAATGTTAGAAATAATAAAGTGATTTTTTTTTTTTTTTTTTACAATGAAACATGGAAAACACACAGAGACATGGATTATTATTATTTACATTTCTTCAATTATTTACATTTTCTACATACTCTTCACTTCAGGTTGTGTAATTAAATGTCAGTATGGTTGCCTAAAAAAGCAGAACCACCAAACTATCTGTATCGGCAGATGTTGTTCTAAATAATTGCATATGTGTATCGGCCCACACATTTGTCTTGGTCTATCTCTAAACTTTCAATTAATTTATCAATTCAACATTTCACTCAAATTGTTATGCTGATAACATAATTTGTAATGAAAAATGTTAAAGGAAAAAATACAAGTAAAAGAATACAATTATTTTAAAATAAATACAAGCATGTTCACTAGGTCTCAGATTTGTAGTCCCCACTGTATACAGCATTTGTCACAACAGGGACAGATGCATATAATTTACTATCTGCAGGAGGCGCTGTATAACACTTCCCTTACAAAACTTGAGAGTTCACTGATAATTCGCCACAGATCATTTTCACATGCAAATGAGCTTTGCGGCAAACTTGTGGCAAATTGTCCATTGTTGCCAAAGGTTTGCCGGAGGTTCACCACTACTGGTGAAGAGTTGCAAACTTCTGACAAACATTTGCGGCGAATCACAAGCTCATTTGCATGTGAAAATTATCTGTGGCAAATTTGCGGCTAGTTTAGATTTTTTTGTAAGGGTTACTACAATTAACGTAAAGTATACTTCGGTCAGACGCGAACACTAGGCATCTGTGTACAGGATGCATGATGCAAATGTTGTCATCAAATCAAATCAAGTCCCTTTATTGTCACTCAACCATATACACAAGTCCAACAGTGGGTGAAAGAAAGCTGGTGCAGAACCGTGTGAGGATGTGGCGGTTCATTCCAAACTTCCTCAACTGTCTCAGGAAGAAGAGGCGCTGGTGAGCCTTCTTCACAACAGCCTCAGTATGGATGGACCATGTGAGTTCATCTTTTATGTGGACACCGAGGAATTTGAAGCTGCTGACTCTCTCCACCGGTGCTCCATTGATGGTGATGGGGCTGTGTTCTCTGTCTTTTCTCCTGAAGTCCACCACAAGCACCTTGGTCTTACTGACGTTGAGGGAGAGGTTGTGCTCCTGACACCAGCGTGTCAGAGTTTGCACCTCCTCTCTGTAGGCTGTTTCATCATTGTCAGTGATCAGACCTACCACCGTCGTATCATCAGCAAACTTAATGATGGCATTGGAGCTATGTGTTGCCACACAGTCATGTGTGTACAGGGAATACAGGAGTGGGCTCAGAACACAGCCCTGCGGGGCTCCAGTGTTGAGGGTCAGTGATGAAGAGATGTTGCTGCACATTCTAAACACCTGGCGTCTGCTTGACAGGAAATCCAGGATCCAGCTGCACAGTGAGCTGTTTAAGCCCAGAGCCTAACATCAAGCTTGGGAGGGCACTATGGTGTTGAATGCTGAGCTGTAGTCTACAAACAGCATTCACACATATGTGTTCCTTTTTTCCAGGTGGGAGAGTGCAGTGTGTATTGTAGATGCAATGGCATCATCAGTGGAGCGGTTGTTGCGGTAAGCAAACTGCAGTGAGTCTAGTGACACAGAGCAGCACAGAGCAAATGTAATCTCAAGGCATTTGCTGATGGTGGGGGTCAGAGCAACAGGACAGCAGTCATTTAAGCAAGTGATTTTGGATTGCTTTGGTACAGGCACAATGGTGGACATTTTAAAGCATGTGGGGACCACAGACAAGGAGAGGGAAAGGTTAAAAATATCTGTAAAAACACCAGCCAGTTGATTAGTGCACGTTCTGATGACGCGGCCCGGAATGCCGCCTGGACCCGCGGCTTTACGGATATTCACCCGTCGGAAAGATCGGGTTACATCCGCTACAGAGATGGAGAGTGAACTAACCTCTGTAGCTTCAGCCGCGAGAGCTCTCTCCACAAGGGCAGTGTTATTTCCCTCGAAACTAGGATATAAAGTATTAAGCTCATCCGGGAGAGAGGCAGCGGTGTTCATGGCGGAGTTTTTATTCCCTTTGAAGTCCGTGATGATATTAATTCCCTGCCACATGCTTCTAGAGTTGGTGTAATTAAAGTCATTAGCAGATGCTCAAGAACTGAATGCGTGCAGCCCATTTTTCTATCCACACATACTGACCGTGCAGTATGCACATGCTCCTGGAATTATTTGCACTAATTAGTGGGTCCACAAGGTGGCAACACTCACAATTAAGTCATTGCTTTCACAAAGAAGCACTAAAGATGTAATCACTGGGGGCCTGGGTAGCTCAGTGGTAAAAGACGCTGGCTACCACCCCTGGAGTTTGCTAGTTCGCTAGTTCGAATCCCAGGGTGTGCTGAGTGACTCCAGCCAGGTCTCCTAAGCAACCAAATTGGCCCGGTTGCTAGGGAGGGTAGTGTCACATGGGGTAACCTCCTCATGGTCCCTATAATGTGGTTCGTTCTCGGTGTGATGGGTCGTGAGTTGGGCGTGGATGCCGCGGTGGATGGCGTGAAGCCTCCACACACGCTATGTCTCCGTGGCAACGCGCTCAACAAGCTATGTGATAAGATGCGCAGGTTGGCGGTCTCAGACGTGGAGGATTCGTCCTCCACCACCCAGGTTGAGGCGAATCATTACGTGACCACGAGGACTTAAAAGTGCATTGGGAATTGGGCATTCCAAATTGGGTGAAAAAACAAAATGTTGTTATGTAAAGATGTAATCACTGCTAAACTTCAGGGGAACTGAAGAACTTTAGAAACAACAATAATGGATGTTCGCATCAAGAGTGTGAGAGGAGGTCAGGAGATACCTGCATTTGTGTAACTCCTGTCTGAAGGAATATAAAGACATCTTTATGGGTCTAAACTCCTGAAGAGAAATAGTCCAGTATCTCATAGCAGTCGTATACTTTGAAAGGCTAGCATTCAATTGTACATAGACGCTAAGCATTCACATTAAAACCAAAGTATACTTTTGGCTTTATAAAGATGACACATAAGAACAGATGTGTTTTTGATTATAACCTTTGATTACAAAAGTAGTTCATGGTGTAGATGTTTAGTGAGTTACCTGTATAATTCTCATTGCCTTGTGTAGCTTCACTGAGGAGCTGAGCGATAGCAGAGCTGACAGCTTTTGTGCTGGAGCCCAAATCCTGAGAACACTTCTCCAACTACACACACACACACACACGCACACACACACACACACACACAATTCAACTCTCATTAATGCTGTCATAGGAAGGGACTACAGATCTTCACTTCAGCTTGTTTAAACTGGACTACAGGGATCAATGACGCAAGCTGTAGGAACATTGGTAGATTATCATTCACAATGTGTCATTTTTAGCATTTTAAAAGAAATATGAAATAAAATTCACTAAAACTGTATGTCAAAAGGTGTAGAGTAAGTGAGGGTGATATGGAACAGTGGCACCTGTAGCTGCACAGCTGTGTGCACTGTGCGTACCAAAAATACTCGACTTACCTGAGAAACACTTGACGTGTGTCCAGTATTCCTGTAGGCGGTGTAGAATTAGAACTAGCGATGCCCGATTAGCAAATTAATAATTCTTTTAAGCTGATTCTTTTCGGTGAATTGGCTCAAATGGGTTAACAAAACGGACTAAATGGATTTGCAATTGAGTCCGATTCATTCGGACCACACATTCACTGAATCATAGACCTTATTCACGATAGCCTCATCTTTGATTTTTAATGGGAATTACAACGAGGCTGTGAGGGATAGACTTACAGTCTCTACAATGGCACAAATGGTATAAAGCTGTATAAAGCTCCTAGATCACATCTGATTTTCCACAACTCATGTTGTCTGGATTTCTTTGTATACTGAATGTTCTTGGACAGATATTTTATCAATGTTTTGTCCGTGGAACGATCCAAAAACACTTTAAACTGCAAGCCCACTGAAGAGACAGATGGCGCTGCTGTGAATAAGGTCCATTTGCAGCAGTTTCTCACACAGGAAAAGAGTACCGGGTCACTTAAGAACAGAGAACAAACAGAGCACTGGATAATTACCTACAATCAACTGAAACAAAAGGCTACTTATTTGAGAGGTAATTTTGAGAACATTTAATTAGTGCTGTGTCATGTGCCCGATATGTTTTTAAATAGATTTCCTTAGTAAACAAGCACCAGATGCATGTCTTTTACCACTGTTTTGCTGTTTTTGCTGAATAGTTTCAGACGCCATGTCAAGTTAAAAAGAACTTCAGCTGTAAAATCGTATCGAAACACCTCTGTTCTGATCTATTTGTTGCACGGCATCTTGCTTTTTTGGAACAAGAATGATTGGCTGGCTGCACATTACCCCTTACATAAAGATGACTTTTTAAATTTACTTAAATTGAACTATCTGTTCTGAATAGCACTGGATCTTTATCGAGTTTTGAACAAGTAATTGTACATTAGCACAAAACACTATGTTCTGCCATCAGCTTTACAAACAGAAAGTTTCAAAGCAAACATGTGCTTTACAAGTTAAGCTCAATCAACAGCATTTGTGGCATAATGTTGATTAAAACAAAAATTTATTTTGACTCGTTCCTCTTTTTCTTTAAAAAAGCAAAAATCGTGTGGGTCACGTGACGCCATGCAAGGAGAGGACGTGTGAGCGACGAGCTCTGCGCACTTTGCTGAATTTTCGATTATTCTCATGTTATAATCTGGTGAAATTTGATACACCCCACCCTTTGTTGCAAAACATGGCAAAGAAGTCAAATTCCTCGGGCTCTGGAGACATTAAAAGACACTTATGTGTTCAGGATGAAAGCCCCGACAGGTCTACAGACCGGCCACCCGATATGGATGTCGCGGCGGGAGAGGAGATCCAGCATCAACTGTCCAACATGTCGGTGATGTTGACGGAGATTCTTGCTGACTTGGTTGATCTCGCTGTAATACGTTGATCGATAACGGCGATGGAAACAAACTTCTCTGAGTTAGCTAAAAGAGTGACTGATGTTGAAAAATGAATCGATTTTCTGGAATCTTCAGAGAGGGAATTAACCGCTAATCCGCCCACGACCAAAGTTGATTTGGAACATCTCCTTGAAAAGCTTGAAGATCTTGAGAATAGAAACCGCAGGAATAACGTTCGAATTGTTGGAATTCTAGAGCATGAGGGGGGCAGAGATATGGTGAAATTCCTAGACAAGTTTTTCCCGAGTCTGCTCGACATAACAGGCCACAAGCTGGAAATCAAGCGAGCTCACAGAGTCCCAGCTCACAGATATGCTGAGGGAGATAGGCCCTGATCGATTCTGGCCAGATTTCTGAGATCATCCGATAAAGATCTTGTGTTGCGCCAGGTGAGGAGCAAAGGGAAGCTTTCTTGGAAGAACCATAATATTTTCTTGTTCCCGGACTTTGCGAGTTCGACAAGAGAGAAACACGATCAGTTCAAGGAATGCAAGAAACTCTTACATCAGAAAAAGAACTCATTTGCTCTGATGTTTCCCGTCAAACTGAGAATAGAAACGAAGGTACATTTTAGGTTTTTTGCGTTGGCTCCGACGTGCGGCTGGAGCTTGTTTTGTGAATAACACTTTCCTTAAAGAAGTTCCCGGACAGATTGAGAGTGGACACTATGGTTGACTGCAAAATATCTACATGCTCACACAAAGGATGTCTTTTATAAAGCTGACAGATTGTGTAAGTCATGGTACACTATATTGCCAAAAGTATTCGCTCACCCATCCAAATAATTGAATTCAGGTGTTCCAATCACTTCCATGGCCACAGGTGTATAAAATGAAACACCTAGGCATGCAGACTGCTTCTACAAACATTTGTGAAAGAATGGGCCGCTCTCAGGAGCTCAGTGAATTCCAGCGTGGTACTGTGATAGGATGCCACCTGTGCAACAAGTCCAGTCTTGAAATTTCCTCGCTACTAAATATTCCACAGTCAACTGTCAGTGGTATTATAACAAAGTGGAAGCGATTGGGAATGACAGCAACTCAGCCACGAAGTGGTAGGCCACGTAAAATGACAGAGCGGGGTCAGCGGATGCTGAGGCGCATAGGTCGCAGAGGTCGCCAACTTTCTGCAGTCAATCGCTACAGACCTCCAAAGTTCATGTGGCCTTCAGATTAGCTCAAGAACAGTGCGTAGAGAGCTTCATGGAATGGGTTTCCATGGCCGAGCAGCTGCATCCAAGCCATACATCACCAAGTGCAATGCAAAGCGTTGGATGCAGTGGTGTAAAGCACGCTGCCACTGGACTCTAGAGCAGTGGAGACGCGTTCTCTGGAGTGATGAATGGAGTGTGGGGTTGTTTTTCAGGAGCTGGGCTTGGCCCCTTAGTTCCAGTGAAAGGAACTCTGAATGCTTTAGCATACCAAGAGATTTTGGACAATTCCATGCTCCCAACATTGTGGGAACAGTTTGGGGATGGCCCCTTCCTGTTCCAACATGACTGCGCACCAGTGCACAAAGCAAGGTCCATAAAGACATGGATGAGCGAGTTTGGTGTGGAAGAACTTGACTGGCCTGCACAGAGTCCTGACCTCAACCCGATAGAGCACCTTTGGGATGAATTAGAGCGAAGACTGCAAGCCAGGCCTTCTCGTCCAACATCAGTGTCTGACCTCACAAATGCGCTTCTGGAAGAATGGTCAAAAATTCCCATAAACACACTCCTAAACCTTGTGGAAAGCCTTCCCAGAAGAGTTGAAGCTGTTATAGCTGCAAAGGGTGGGCCGACGTCATATTAAACCCTATGGATTAAGAATGGGATGTCACTTAAATTCATATGCATCTAAAGGCAGATGAGCGAATACTTTTGGCAATATAGTGTATATACTTTTATGCAGCCTCTGAGTGAATTAACTCGATCATCCGGGGGAACCGGGATGTCGGTTTTGTTTCTTTTTGTATTGGTTCCGCCTAGCGGCTGGAGCTTGTTCTGTTGAATAACATTCCTTTGGAACAGCTGTTGATTCATCTGTTCGTTCTTCGTGCTTACTCCTCCTGCTGGCTGTGGTTTGTTTTGTTGATTTTTTTTTTTTTTTTTTACGAGACATTGGAATGATTACGTCATCCGTTGAACTCATAACAGTTGGCTCACTGAACATTCGTTATATCAGCTGGAATTTGTTTTGTGGAAGATCACATCTTTGAGACAGATCTGTGAATGAATATTCTTTGTGTTCATTCTTCCTATTGACGGTTTATTTCAAAAAGTATTTTCTGTTATGTAATTTTGCAAAATTTAGCAATCCGATGGCAAAGTTGTCATGGGGACTCGTGGGCATTTGTGGACCTTTTGAGTTTAGAGGGATTGTCGCCGGTTGGCGCTGTCGTGCGCGGGGTTAATGCGCACATTTTTCTTTTTTCTGTTTGTTTTGTTCGGGGAGATGTTCGGGGGTTGATTGTTTCACTAATGGGGAATGTGGTCTCCATAATTTTGTTTTTGGCACAAAATTTATTTTTTCTATTATATCAACATGTCAGTTGTTAATATGAGTGTACTATCTCTCTCCACATGGAATGTGAATGGGTTGGGGCACCCCATAAAAAGAAGGAAGGTTATTTCTTTTCTTAAACGTAAGAAATATGATATAGATCTCTCCCCGCAGGAAGCTGAAAAATTTGGGAAGATATGGGGTGGACATGTTTTCTTTAGTGCTGGCACAAATAAGAGCAAGGGAGTCATTATATTGGTAAATAAACATCTACAATTCAAATGTCTCAAACAGATTAAAGATAAATTAGGAAGAGTAATTATTGTTTTAGTTGAAATTCAAGGGCAAAGGTTGATTTTGGCTAATATTTACGCACCTAACGCTGATGATCAGGGCTTTTTTATAGATCTTGAAGGGATGTTGCAAACCGCTGGCATCCCTCATGATATAATATTGGGAGGAGACTTCAATCTTTTGATGGACTCAGTCCTTGATCATAGTGAAGCAAAAGTGTGTAAGCCCTCTAGAGCAACACCGATGCTTCACAGGATGTGTAAAAATCTTGGTCTTTCGGATATTTGGTGACTTTTGAACCCATTCAGAAGGAACTATACATTTTTTTCCATCAGTCCATAAGATTTATTCTAGAATAGATTTTTTTTTTTATATCCAAATCCCTAATTTCATTTGCTGTTGATTGCTCAATTGGAAACATTTTAGTCAGATCACGCCCTGGTGAGTTTAGAGGTGATGCCACATATAGAGAAAAAGAAATCATATAGTTGGCGCCTTAATGTATCCCTTCTGCAAAATCCTGATTTCCAACAAATGTTAAAGGCTGAAATCAATGTTTATATGGAGACCAACTGGTCCTCAGTATCCTCTGTGGGCGTGGCTTGGGAGGCACTTAAAGCGTTCATCAAAAAATCCAAAGCACGAGAACTTGTGGAGTTGGAAGGAAATATTAAATGTGCAGTGGCAGAGCTGAAGCGCCATATGTCAGCTGATGGCCTCAGAGAATTGACCCGATTGAAATATACGTATAATACTACTTTGTTGCGAAAAGTGGAGTTTTGGTTATTCAGGGCAAGACAGTCATACTTTGAGTCGGGTGACAAAGCAGGGAAGCTTTTGGCTAGATATATAAAGCAGAGAGAGTCTTTTTCTACCATTCCCTCAGTGAAATCTGCTGGTGGTGAAATTTTTACCTCAGCCATTATATTAATAATGCCTTTAAAGAATTCTATATTGATCTTTATAGTTCCACATCTTCGTCTACTGATGAAGATATTAGAAACTTTGTGGAACCATTAGATCTTCCTAAACTGACGATTGAGCAAAAAAACTCTCTTGATTCTGAGATAACCTTGGAGGAGCTTGACGAGGTAATTAAGTCCCTACCTACTAGCAAGGCTCTGGGGCCAGATGGTTTTGGCGCAGAATTTTTTAGATCCTATGCTACAGAACTGGCTCCACTTTTGTTAGAAGTTTATACTGAATCATTAAAGAACGGAAAACTTCCTCCAACCACGACACAAGCCCGGATCAGTCTGATTCTTTAAAAGGACAAAGATCCAAGCGAGTGTAAAAGTTACCGTCCAATTTCCCTGATCCAACTAGATGTAAAAATATTGTCAAAAATTTTGGCTAATCAATTAAGTTATGACATCTCTTATACATATAGATCAGGTGGGGTTTATTCGGGGCCGCAGCTCTTCTGATAACATCAGGCATCTCATCAATATCATGTGGTCAGTAGCGAATGATGAATCTCCAATCGCTGCCATCTTACTTGATGCCAAAAAGGCGTTTGATATGGTAGAATGGGATTATCTTTTTAAGATTTTGGAAATGTACGGATTCGGGAGTACATTTATTGGTTGGATTAAGTTACTTTATAGACACCCTGTAGCAGTGGTACAAACAAATGGATTAATCTCAGATTATTTTACTTTGAATAGGGGCACTCGGCAGGGTTGCCCTCTTTCCCCATTATTGTTCTGTCTTGCCCTGGAACCATTAGCAGCTGCGATAAGAAAGGAGGATGATTTTCCAGGGGTGGTGGCGGAAGGTGTGCCGCATAAACCTCTGCTTCACGCAGATGATATTTTATTATTTGTCTCTGAACCTACTAGATCTTTGCCTTGCCTCCACAGAATTATTAATTCCTTTTCCAAGTTCTCAGGATACAAAGTTAATTGGGCTAAATCCGAAGATTTGGCTTTGACAGCGTACTGCCCAGTAACGGCTTTTCAGCCGGGCGCCTTCCAGTGGCCCAAACAGGGCATTAAATATTTGGGGATTTTATTCCCAGCAAATTTGTCTGATTTAGTTAGAGTTAATTTTGACCCTTTAATAAAAAGGTTTTCGAGCGATGTCAGCAGGTGGGCTTCATTACATTTATTGATGATTGGGAAGGTTAATGTTATTAAAATGAATTGTATTCCAAAATTTAACTACCTGCTACAATCTCTCCCTGTAGATGTCTCCCTCTCTTATTTCAAGGTATCTGATAGCATAGCGAAGTCCTTCATTTGGAATGGTAAACGTCCCAGATTGCATTTTAATAAGTTACATAGGCTGATAGACAAAGGAGGGCTAGGCCTACCCAAAATTTTGTTTTATTACTATGCGTCCAGTCTCAGACATTTGGCTCACTGGTCACTTCCACCTGAGAGAGCCCTTCCCTGGTTTGTTATTGAACAGGCAGTTCTTGCCCCTATTTCGCCATTATAAAGCATCTCTATCAAACTAATCGGAAAAGTTACACCCCGTTATTTCGCATTTACACTCGGTATGGACTAAAGTGTCCAGATTGTTTAAATTGGACACTTATTTAAATGCTGCCTCGAGCATATGGCAGAACCCAAGACTGTGTATTGGCAAGTCTCCTTTCTGCTGGCCAGAGTGAATTGTGAGGGGGGTTGCTACACTCAGTGACCTATATGAAAGTGGTGTGTTGAGATCGTTTGAAAATTTGGTCCAACATTTTGGGATCCCCAGACCTCAGTTTTATAGGTATTTACAACTGCGCCACCTGCTTTGCACTATTTTTGGGAGTAGCACACATCCCCCTAAGGAGGCAGATGCTTTGGGAGAGGTGATTGCGGCTTTTGGAAAAGGTCTTGAGGCATCAGTGTACTACTCCCTGTTAATTCAGAGTATGGGGGATGGAGCCTTAACTTCTCTCAAGAAAGTATGGGAGAAAGATTTCAACTTGGCATTGGAGGAAGGAGTGTGGGCTAAGATTCTTAAAAACGTTAAGTCTGCATCTAGTGATGCAAGGGTGCATCTTATACAATTCAAAATTTTGCACAGATTTTATTGGACCCCCTCTAGACTGTATAGGCTTGGTCTTAAAGACACACCCACCTGCTGGAGATGCCAATCGGAGGATGGAGACATGGCCCATGTTTTTTGGTGGTGTATCGAGATCCAGAAATTATGGTCAAAGGTTCAGAATTTTGTGTGTGATGTGGTGGGCACTCAGGTTTCATTTTGCCCCAGACTTTGTGTTCTGGGCAATGGGGCGGTCATCGATGTGGGGGATGGCCATATAGGGAACTGGGTTCTGACATGTGTGATGATCACCAGGCAGGTTATTTTGAGGGGTTGGAGGTCAGTGGTGCGCCCCCATATCCAGAGTGGTACACGGAGGTGGGGAGGGTGGTAGCTTATGAGGAGGTGTCATTTGGAAGACGGGGTGGCTTGGACAAGTTTGTTCGGAAATGGGGTAGGAGTTTTTGGAGGGATCACGGGTGGGGTGTGGAGAGAGTAGTGTGTATGTATGTGTGTGGGGGGGAGGAGGGGGTTATGGGGTTTAAATGTTGATTTTATATATATGTTTACATTTCATTGTAAAAAAAAAAAAAAAAAAAAAAAAGCACAAATCTGGGTTACGGTGAGGCACATACAATGGAAGTGAGTGTAGCCAATCTGTAAACATTAAAATACTCACTGTTTCAAAAGTATAGCCACAAGATGTAAAGAATATGTGTGTTAACATGATTTTAGTGAGAAAAAATTTCTTATGAACATTTATAGGGTAAAGTTATATCCAATTTTACAACTTCGTTGCCATGACAAAGTAATGCCGTAAACCTTAAAATGACTGTAAAAAACAATCTGAACAACTTTATAGCTCAACTAATACACAACTTTTAACAGAAGAATTAATGTTGAGTGTTTTTATAAAATTATAAGCTTCACATTTCTGCTTTTACACCATCCAAAAATTTGCCACATTAACTTCCATTGTGGGAGACTCGTAACCTCAGATTTGCTTTTTTAAAGAAAAGAGAAAAAAAAAGAAAAAAAAAAGAAGCAAAAATCGTGATTACAGTGAGACACAATGGAAGTGAATGTGGACAATTTCTGAAGGGTTTAAAAGGCAGAAATGTGAAGCTTATATTTTTATAAAAGCACTTACATTAATTCTTCTGTTAAAACTTCTGTATTATTTGAGCTGTAAAGTTGTTTTAATCATCATCATTTTTACAGTTGTTTTAGGGTTTGCATTAAATTTACATCATAATGGTAACAAAGTTGTAAAATTGGCTATAACTCTACACAGAAAAGGTTAGTAAGATATTTAATCACACGAAAATCATGTTAACACACGTTTATGTCTTGTGGCTATACTTTTGAAAAAGTTAGTATTTTAACGTTAAAAAATGGACCCCCATTCACTTCCATTGTAAGTGTCTCACTTTACACTTCACATTTTAACCCAGATTTTTGCTTTTATTAAAGAAAAGGAGGGATGAGTCAAAATAATTTTTTTGTGGTAATCAACAATATGCCACAAATGCTGTCGACTGAGCATAACTTGTATTGAACCCGGAACATTCCTTTAAGGCAATTTTTCTAATTCCAAATTAAAAATACAAGGTATCATCCTTCTATGTCTTCTATGCTTTCAAAGACTTCAATTTAATCAATCATTTAACTCAAATTCTTAATATGAATAACCAGATTGAGAATGTATTGCCTTTTACCATAAAATTCAATCAACATCAACTTACACTTTAAACAATAATAATATGTATCATTAGGCCTAAATAGAGGAACATTTTGGTAGCATTTTGGTCACATTCATTGGCATTTTTGTCCAGAGCCCCCCTTCATTTCTGACCCTAGTGTGCATATGCGTAGAGTGAGCAAACTCACAGTTTCTCCGGGCAGAGGTTTGAGTTTGCCCTCAGCGGCTGAAGTTTTGGCCTCTTGCATGTCCCTCTCCAGCCCCCGTACCACCGTCAGAGCATTATCAATCTCCAGAGGACCACATGCCTCCTGAGCCTGACAGACACACAGACAGAACCAAACAAATAACCCATGATGAGAGCAGGAAGAAGGAACACAGCACAGTTGAGGTAGATAATATAACTCGGTTAACAACCACAAGAATTTCACTGAAGAAGTGTTCAGCAGGCCTCAGTCAGGCACATTTATTTTGTAAGATCCAGTTCTAGCAGTAATGTTACATATCAAACAGGAGGTGTGTCATTACTAAAAGCAAAGTTGGCCTCCAAAAACCTAACCTATCTAATGAGGGAAAACTGAAATCTGAAACACACTGATTGTACCTTATGTGCAGCCGTTCGAAGTTCAGCCAGAGCGCTGGCGAGGTTTTTGGCACACTGACTGAGCTGCATGGCGGACGCCTGGTCACTGATGGTGGGAACTGTGGCTTTGGCTGCTGTCACCATCTTGGCTCCAGGCTGACAGTGAACAAAATATACATGATGAGCTCATATGATGCAAATGTGTGCTCTTTATAACTGTAGGTGAAGGTGTGAACAATGAATGAACCTGAAGGAAGTTCTGACTGGCTCCTATCAGAGCGAGCTGGGCACTGGGACTGTCGGGTTGTGCTTGACTGCCCCTGACACCCTGAACCAACTGAGGGATCTGATCCGCCACCACCTGTCAAACAAATAGCATAAAGCAAATGTGTCATGTTGATTTTATCAAGAGCTCAGACACAGAACTACTTACTGAGAATTGTATATTTAACCAGGCTATTGTATTATCTAACACGTAACACTAATAACACTGTAATTGAGAAACTATTGTAACTTCATAAAATATGTTTGATTGAAAGGGCTAAATTTGCTTTATAAAGCATTAAAGGCATCAGTAATCAATAAATGTAATTAACTTTTGGGCAATCCAATCACAAGTGGTCAGACAAGACACACCACATCGCAAAAACAATTCAGCTTGTGACCACTTGTGTTCAGATTTCAAGGGGAGGGTCTCTAAACCTGGCATTAACAATGTGTCATATGCGTTTTGACTACCTGTGTGTGTGGTGTTTGTGATCCGATCACAAAGCGTTTCGGACACCGTTTACACCTGTATTTAGTGCTTCTTAATACCAGGTGTCAACAGCATCTCATGTAAAATGTGATCCTTTTTTTTTTTTTTTTTTTACTATTGGCACTTTGATACAACTATCTGCGAGCTGATGTGAACTAATTTTGAGCCCAGAGAAACAGAAAGTGGCCTTTGCCATGGCACCCACCTTGCAGCTCTGTACAAGTTGTTGCTGGGCAGCAGGGTTTTTGTTGGAAGAAGCAGCATGTTGGGCAGCAGCTATAGTTTGAGTGGCGGCCGCAGCAGCCTGTTTCGCTGCATTCTAACAAACACAACAGAAATACATTTATTATAAAGACAGAGATATGTAAAATAATCCACAGAGAAAGTATGACTACTGTCACCCTTGTACAAATTTAAAACTAAATGACAGAATTGTTCAAACAAATGAAGATAAGACAACATACAGATGTTTAAAGCTACAGTGTGTAATTTCCAATTGCAAATATAATTATTGTTTTCAAACAGGTTTCCCAAACACTCCCATATGCCACTACATACATGTCTATACTGTATATATTAGGAATGTGCGGAATGACTAATTTCAATGATGTTTCAACATAAATATTGGAATTGACTAGTCGACTAGTCTAAAAAGTAAGAAACACTCAGAGAAGTAAAAAAAAAAACATTGTGTGCTTATGCAACCCATTTAAAATACGTAATCTATTCCAACAGCCAAATCTGACACTAAATTCCACTGAAAAGGGGCATTTATCTGTGACGTGCTTGCCTATTAGGATCATTGTACATTAAATATAGAACATGACACGCATTGACTGCATCAACATTAGTGAATACAGGCTTATTTATTGAAAACAACTGAATGAATAGTGTAGGACAAATCCCTAATAGTCTGTTCTTTTTTACGATTAACACTTTTAATTGATTCTCACAATTGAAACAGAAAAGCAAAACATACATACAGAGAATCAACTTTTAACCCCCATTATTCCCTTTCCCCCTCCCAATCCCCACCCTAACCCTAAAGAAATATCCCTGTGGTCAAAGTCTGAGTATACACACACACAAAAAAAGTATATATATATATATATATATAACACACATTTAAAACTACAAATCTCTCTCCACTGCCCCTCCCAGAGAGCCTTCTAAAAGGCTAAACTTTTTTTTTTTAATAACTCAGGTTGCCTGGCCTTCTAAATGACATTTCTTCAAATGCCGCTACCCTGCCAATCTCTGTGTACCACTCTTGAAATGAGGGCACTCCAGCTGACTTCCATCCCCTAAGAATGACCTGTCTGCCGATAATAACACTGGCTAGGACCCAATTTTTTATGTGTTTATCCCCTATATTAATGACCACCCCATCGCCTAAAATACAGAGTCTGGGGCAAAATGATATTTGAGTGTCCAGTATGTCTCATAAAACTCTGAACCCTCAACCAAAATTCTTGGATCTTAACAAACCACCAAAAAACATGGGTTGTGTCCCCATCCTCTGACTGGCATTGCCAGCAGGTGGGTGTCTCTTTAAAACCAAACCCATCCAGTCTAGAGGGGGTCCAGTAGCATCGATGTAAAATCTTGAATTGCATAATTTAAGATGTAGACTTGACATTTTTTTTAATCCTAGCCCACACTCCCTCCTCCAATACAAAGTTTAAATCTTTCTCCCATAATCTTTTGAGAGAAGTTGAAGCTCCGTCCCCAACACTCTGAATTAGCAGGGAGTAATACACTGATGCCTCATGACCTTTTCCAAAAGCAGTAATCACCACTTCCAGAGTATCTGCCGCTTTAGGGGGGTGTAAACTACTCCCAAAAACAGTACAGAGCAGGTGGTGCAGCTGTAAATACCTAAAGAATTGAGACCTGGGAATCCCAAAATGTTGAACCATATTTTCAAAGGATCTCAACACTCCACTCTCATATAGGTCACCGAGTGTATTAACCTCCCTCACAATCCACTCTGTCCAGCAGAAAGGGGATTTATTAATACATAATTTTGGGAAATATGCTCAAAGCAACATTTAAATAAATGTCTGAATTAAACACTCTGGATACTTTTGTCCATACCACGTGCAAATGTGAGATAACGGGGTGTAACTTAACTTCTCCGGTTAGTTTGATAGAAAGGCTTTGCAATGGGAGTACGGCGACGCCATGCGAAGGGCAGACATGTGAGAGATAGCTCTGCGCACTTTGCTAATTTTTTTAAATTATTTTCATGATATAATCCGGTGAAATTCAATACACCCAGTTACACATTTACTGTTTGAGGTAAACATGGCAAAGAAGTCAAAATCCTCAGGCTATGGAGACATTAAAAGACACTTACGGGTTCAAGATGGAAGACCAGAAAGGCCCGTGGACCGGGGACTCGATTTGGATGGCGCGGCGGGAGAAGGAATTCAGCATCAACTGTCCAACATGTCGGGGATGTTGACGAAGGTACTTGCGGACTTGGAGGATCTCGCTGTAATACGGCGATCGATTACGGCGATGGAAAAAAAATTCTCTGAGCTAGTCACAAGAGTGACAGATGTTGAAAAATGAATCTATTTTTTGGAGTCATCAGAGAGGGAATTAGCCGCTAATCCGCCCGCGACCAAAGTTGATTTGGAACGTGTTCTTGAAAAGCTTGAAGATCTTGAGAATAGAAGCCGCAGGAATAACATACGAATTGTTGGAATTCCTGAACATGAGGAGGGCAGAGATATGGTGAAATTCCTAGAGGAGCTTTTTTCGAGTCTGCTCGACATAACAGGCCACAAGCTGGAAATCGAGTAGCTCACAGAGTCCCAGCTCACAGATCTGCTAAGGGAGGATGGCCCCGATCGATTCTGGCCAATTATTTTAGATCATCTGATAAAGATCTCGTGTTGCGCCAGGCGAGGAACAAAGGAAAGCTTTCTTGGAAGAATTACAATATTTTCTTGTTCCCGGACTTTGCGAACTCGACAAGAGAGAAACGCGATCGGTTTAGGGAATGCAAGGAACTCTTACATCAGCGGAAGATCACTTTTGCTCTGATGTTTCCAGCCAGACTGAGAATAAACACCAAGGACGGCAGCAAAGTATTTACATGTCCCAATCAGGCAATGTCTTTTATTGAAACAATGGGTGAGTAACCATTGGGTGTTTTTCTTGTGAGTGGATTGACTCACTGTACATACTCTGGCTTTCGGAGGAAGCTGGGCGCCATTTTTGTTTCCTTTTGCGTTGGCTCCGCCGAGTGGTTGGAGTTTGTTTTGTTTTGTGGATTAACACTTTCCTTAAAGAAACTTTTGCATTGACGGAAGATCACTTTTACAATGAACGGATGACCGCAAAATATCTACATGCCCACACAAAGGATGTCTTTTATAAAGTTGGTGGACTGTGTAAATCATGGGATATACTTTTATGCGGCCTCCGAGCGAATTGACTCTTGACTATCCGAGGAACCGGGAAGCATGTTTCGTTTCCTTTTGTGCTGGTTCCGCCTAGCGGTTGGAGCTTGTTTTGTTAAATAACATTACTTCGGGACATTTATGGATGATTCTGTCAGTTCCTTGTGCCTCCTGTTGGCTGGAGTATGATGTGTGGAGTATTTTTGTGGGACATTGGAATGATTATGTCATCTGCTGCACTCATCAGCTGGCTCACTGAAGATTCGTTTGTCTGACCGAGGAAACTGAACGGCTTTATATCGGCTGGAATTTGTTTTGTGAAGGAACACACCTTCGAGACAGTTCTGTGAATGAGTCTACACATTCTCTGTGTTTATTCTGCCTATTGGCTGGGGTTTGTTTTACAAAATATTTGATGTTATGTAATTTTGCCTTACAAATTTGTGAGGAAAACTGAGCAATCTGATAGCAAAGATGTCGTGGGGGCTCTCGTAGGCGTACATGGACACTGAGTTTAAAGGGATTGACGCCGGTTGGCGCTGTTAATGCGCATGTTTTTCTTTTTTCTGTTTGTATTGTTCGGGAGGAAGTTCGGGGTTTTATTGTTGCATTAATGTTGAAATGTGGTCTTCATAATTTTGTTTTTGGCACACAATTTATTTTTTTCTATTATATCAAAATGTCAAATGTTAATATGAGTGTACTATCTCTCTCCACATGAAATGTGAATGGGTTGGAGCACCCCATAAAAAGAAGGAAGGTTATTTCTTTTCTTAAATGTAAGAAATATGATATAGTCTTTCTTCAAGAAATGCATCTTTCCCCGCAGGAAGCTGAAAAATTTGGGAAGATATGGGGTGGACATATTTTCTTTAGTGTTTGCTCAAGTAAGAGCAAGGGACTCATTATATTGGTAAATAAACATTTACAATTCAAATTTCTCAAACAATTTAATGATAAATTAGGAAGAGTCATTATTGTTTTAGCAGAAATTCAGGGGCAAAGTCTGATTTTGGCTAATATTTATGCACCTAACGCTGATGATCAGGGCTTTTTTATAGATCTTGAAGGGATGCTGCAAACCGCTGGCACCCCTCATGATATAATATTGGGAGGAGACTTTAATCTTTTGATGGACTCAGTTATTGATCATAGTGAAGCAAAAGTGTGCAAGCCCCTTAGAGCAACACTGACGCTTCAGAGGATGTGTAAAAATCTTGGTCTTACAGATATTTGGAGACTTTTGAACCCATCTGGTAGAGACTATACATTTTTTTCCATCAGTCCATAAGATTTATTCTAGAATAGATTTCTTTTTTTTTATATCCAAATCCCTCATTTCATCTGTTGTTGATTGCTCAATTTGAAACATTTTAGTCTCGGATCACGCCCTGGTGAGTTTAGAGGTGTTGCCACATATAGAGAAAAATAAATCATATAGTTGGTGCCTTAATGTATCCCTTTTGCAAAATCCTGATTTCCAACAAATGTTAAAGACTGAAATCAGTCGGTATCCTCTGTGGGCGTGGCTTGGGAGGCACTTAAGGTGGTTCTTAGGGGTCAGATCATACAGTATGCCTCATTCATCAAAAAATCCAAAGCACGAGAACTCGTGGAGTTGGAAGGAAATATTAAAAGTGCAGAGGCAGAGCTGAAGCGCCGTATGTCATCTGATGGCCTTGGAGAATTGACCCGATTGAAATATACATATAATACTATTTTGTCACAGAAAGTGGAGTTTTGGTTATTCAGGGCAAGACAGTCAAATTTTGAGTCGGGAGACAAAGTAGGGAAGCTTTTGGCTAGATATATAAGGCAGAGAGAGTCTTTTTCTTCTACCATTCCCTCAGTGAAATCTGCTGGTGGTGAAATCTTTACCTCAGCAATTGATATTAATAATGCCTTTAAAGAATTCAATCTTGATCTTTATAGTTCCACATCTTCGTCTACTGATGAAGATATTAGAAACTTTGTGGAACCATTAGATCTTCCTAAACTGAAGACTGAGCAAAAAAAACGCTCTTGATTCTGAGATAACCTTGGAGGAGCTTGACGAGGTAATTAAGTCCCTACCTACTGGCAAGGCTCCGGGGCCAGATGGTTTTGCCGCAGAATTTTTTAGATCCTATGCTACAGAACTGGCTCCACTTTTGTTAGAAGTTTATACTGAAACATTAAAGAAGGGAAAGCTTCATCCAACCATGACACAAGCCCGGATCAGTCTGATTCTTAAAAAGATTCAGGAATTTTGGTTGAACATCCAGTGTTTTGTGTGTGACGTACTGGACACTCAGTTTTCATTTTGCCCCAGACTTTGTATTTTGGGTGATGGAGGGGTCCTGAATATAGGAGATGGCGGAATAAACACAAAGAGCTTGTAGATTCATCCATAAAACTGTCCTGAAGGTGTGTTACTCTACAAAAACTCCAGCCGATAGATGGAACCAGCACAAAAAGAGCACGCAGGTTCCTCAAACAGTCAAACGAATGTTCAGTGAGCCGGTTCACTCAAGCTGCAACGTGAGTTCAAACAAATGACTTACTCACTCCAATGACTTTGCAAGAAATACTCCATAAAATAAATTCCAGCCAATAGGCAGAATAAGCACAAAAAGAGCACACAGATTCCTCAAACAGTCAAGTGAATGTTCAGTGAGCCGGCCCACTCAGGCTTGCAATATGAGTACAAGATGACTTATTCACTCCATCGACTTTTGAAGGACATTGCTTGCTGTGGGCATGTGAATGTTTTACGGCCATCCCTAGCATCTATTTCTCAATTTGGCTGGGAATATCAGTGCAAAGTGACCTTCCGTTGATGTAAAAGTTTCTTGCATTCCTTGAATCGATCACGATTCTCTTGTTGAATTCGCAAGGTCTGGGAACAAGAAAATGCTGTGGTTCTTCCAAGAAAGCCTTCCTTTACTCCTCGCCTCACGTAACACAAGATTTTCATCGGATGATCTCAGAAATTTGGCCAGAATTGATCAGGGCCCTGTCTCCCTCTGCGGATCACCGAGCAGGAACCCTGTGAGCTCGCTCGATTTCCAGTTTATGGCCTGCTATGTCGAGCAGATTCGGAAAGAGCCCATCCAGGAATTTCACCATATCCTGTCCCTCTGATCCCTCAGGAACTCTGACGATACGGACGTTATTCCGCCAGCCACAGTTTTCCATGTCCTCCAACTTCTCCCAGACATGCTCCAAATCCACCTTGGTCGCTAGCGGATTAGCAGATAATTTCCTCTCCAATGATTCCAGGTAATTGATCCATTTCTCGATATCCCCCACTTTTGTAACCACATCAGTGAACTTCACCTCCATGGCAGTGATCGATTGACGTACCACAGCAAGATCCTCCAAGTCAGCAACAACCTTCGTCAGCATTGCCGACATGTTCAGCATCTCTCGCCGCATTTCCCGCACCTCCCCGACTAAATCGACTCCCAGGCTTGCGGCCTGCTCGAGGGCATCAGCTTGAGCACACAAGTGTCTTTTAATGTCTCCAGAGCCCGAGGATTTTGAATTCTTTGACATATTGTCCTCCTAGAACAGTTATTGAACAGTGTATCGAATCTCACCAGTTTATGTCATTAAAAGTATTAAAACTAGCAAAGTGCGCAGAGCTCGCCATTCACACGTCCGATCCTCGCATGGCGCTACGTGACTCCCTAATAGCCTGTTCTTAACAGAATTCACCACGTAAAAGTTACTGAACATATTAAAACAGTCAGGACATTGTTGAAAATTATTCACAGCTAAGCCAAATCTACGAGAGAGAAAATATTTGCATATTTCTCAATGTACATTACGGCCTATGAACTAATATGACAGCTGTTTGGTAAAACACGTTAACCAATACAATTTACAATATAAAACAATAGATAGGATAGAAACAAATAGGTCTGTAAGAAATGTACAATAAAGGCCCGATATACGAAATCGAAGAACGAACAGGTTTGACATCATTTAGAACAAAATCTGTCCAAAAAGAAGTTGTTTTTGAGTTAGTTTCGGTGGTTCGTAAAAGCTCGCCTGGGCAAACTTTAAGGAAAACTTCTGACCAGCTGCTAAACACCTTACTGCCATTGGTCAACATCATCGGTAGGTGTGATCAAGAGCTCCACCTACCACGAGGCTGACAGTTAATTCTGCTTACGTTCTTCAGTCAGTCAAAATAAGTCAATATGAACACACCGGCGTGCAGAGTTATTAGAGAGCTGGTGGAAATGTACCTACATCTATACGATCATTCACGTAGAGACATTTTACAAGAACATGTCATGCAATTTTTTGTTTTTGTTTAATTAGTCTAAAAATACTCTAAACTGCCCATTCACTCATGTGCCATCTGCAGCAAATGCCATTCACACTTCTGCCCAAAGTAAGATATGCCTCTTTTATCATATTTCTTTTGTCCATTTTTCCTCATTAACACTCTTTTATACACCCACTTTGCAGTAGTATCATCATAAATTACAATAACTGTAATAATTAATGAGTGTAATCGGCACATATTATGGCAGCATATAGTGTGTTGTTAGCTCAATAGCTCCATGAATTCTAAAACTAAACATAACAAATAAAACATTTCTACTGCAATTATATATTACTTTAAATCATCATCAAGTGGTTAAAACAGTTTATTTTACTGATCTTGTGTGAATTCTACTCATAAAATGAGGCACAAAGTCATTAACGCATTTTATTGTCACATTAGTTAAGGTTTTACACGTCTTCTTGAGCATCCTGATATTTAAATGCTCCTCTAAACACAGTGACGTGACTGATGTCTGAATGTTTGCAAACAGTATACCGCTGCTCAGCTGTTTCGAACTTCTTTTTACCCCTGAGCGAAGAACGAGGAAGAACCTCTACAGAAGTATATTGGGGCCTTAAACCTAATGTATTGTTCTAAATATGATGTGCACACAGAATAAAACCAGTTACGCAGTCGGCACGTCATTGAAAATAGCCTTCTTGATCAGCAGGGTAAAAATAATTTGGAAAAAAAGAAAAGAAATAAATATTAAAATTGGCATCCCTAGCCTAAAAACAGCATACATTTTTCTTGATCAAAATTAACAAGTCAACATGGTCCGGTGAAAGACGGGACCTTGCTCACCTAAGGCGATTATCCTGCACTTGAAAAAGCCTTTCACTTGAAAAGAACTTTCAAACACGCACAGATTTAAAGAAGACTCAAATGTAAAAACACATCGATAACGACTTGCAAGCCAACATTTCTAAAACGCTTCCCTCATCATCACCAAAGTGATTTCCATAGTTACTTTTGCATTCTTGCATCCCAGTGAATTCTAGGGCCTGTTTACAATTGGCCACTTCGTGTGTTTTCACTGATCGAGCAGCTATCCGATCATGAAAAGACCAAGTGTGAATGTCCTCCGAAACACATTCGAGACGGATTGCAATCGGATCACTCAGGAGGTGGTTTGAGACGCATTCCAAAAGAAACTGGTCTATTCAGGATGCTTGTGTAAACTTTACTATGCCCAAACAGCACTACATCAGCATAGGGAAAACGATAATATTACAGCTGCAACTGAGTATTTGCAAGGGCTCGCGTCACGCAATAAAAAATAACAAATTAAGACACTGATGCACGTTGTAGGAAAGACAGTACTTTTCTTCATTTTTTTTATGCAGTGAGCTGATGAAACTGAAACTAAACACTGACGTGTGCAGCTGACGCGCATGACGTGTCTTATCTACCAGAAGCCCAGCAGGGAAAATGCTGTGCGCGCACAAACAGAAACACGTGCGCTGTTCAAAGTCACTTGAAAACAATAATAAATCACACCTTTTAAAATTATTATTAAAATTATGCATAATCATGGAAGTGAACTTTGTTTTATTTGCATATAGCGCAGGAAATGAAGATCGGATTTATTTCCATTTGGCGGAGACATATTGATGTGGCCAAGGGTAAATGGAATGTGCTTATTCAATCAGATAGCTATCTGATCAGTAAAAACGCATGAAGTGACCAAGTGTAAATAGGCCCCTACTCATAGAATGAGGCATGAAGTCATTTATAACACATTTTAATGTCACATTAATTGATGTTTTACATGTAGTCTTGAGCGTCCTCATATTTAAATGTACCTCTAAACACCTCCCACGGCGGTGTGTCCGGTGTCTGAATGTTCGTGAACAGTATTTCGTTGCTCAACTGCTTTGAACTTCTTTTTGGCTCTGAGTGAAGAAGCACTTTGCCGTGAGTGTGCCGGGGCCATTCCTCAACACATTAAACTAAGTTGCAGGGATGTATTTTAACATACACAATTACACACCACATTTAAAAAAATTATAATATTTTAATAACCTAAAATCCACTTCTCTAGATTCTGTTGAGGTCAAATGTTTCATGTTAAATGTCTACCAATAAATAACTGACACTTTATACTGACTGTGTCTGTTTTTACACTTTTGTGAAAAAAAGAAAAAAAATATTATTCTCTCTAGATTCCTACTAATCAATGTCATACCATCAAACATAACCAAAACAGTGCAAGGAGTTCACTCTTTTCTTGTTACTGCAGATAATGAGCAAGCTGAAACAAACACACGTTATTAGAAGCAGCTCTGGGGAGTTTGCGAAACCTGCTGTGCAGTAGTTTTTCTCGCACACGTTGCAAAAAGCTGATCAATCTGTTCTGCCGTTGCCTCTGGCAAGCTTTGTGTTTTTGAGCTGTAAAATTTCAAAGAAATTAAACCAAACAGGGCAGCAAAGTGATGTGACTGTTGGCATCACTTTAAGAATTCATCTTAGATCAGGAAACTCTTGTTAGAGTGTGACCTCATAAGACCTTTCAGAACATTTTTATCTTCTTAAAGGTTAGTCCTAAAGTCTTGTGCAGTTCCTCACCTCTAGTTTGTTGACAAGTCTCTTTTTAATGGCATTTTGCGCAGCTGCGTTGGTGGCCATGCGCAGACCCTCTGCAGCTTCACGCAACTTCTGCTGCTGCTCCTCGCTGTCCGGGTTTGCGGCGGCGCCCTGTCTCACACACACACACACACAACTATTACTCTCTGCGTTCATACCCATATAGACATTTACAGCATACAGTGAGGTGTCTCGTGTCCCACCTTGGCAGCTTCCACCATCCTGGCAGTGGCATCAGCAAGCAGTTTGGCTGCAGAAAGCAATTTGCGGGAGTTCTCCAGGTCACTCTCGCCCTCAGCATCAGCTTTGATCGCATTAACTAAATCTGATGTGGCCTGAGCAAGGATCCGCGCCTGACGCACCATCTCACCTGAACACACAGAGGAACATGTCTGAGCTTGAGTTTGATTTATACATGTGTCTGAATTTATCACAAGTCTCTGCACATCTTCAGACACAATGAAAACAAAATGGATGCTATTTGGTTTCTTATTAAACGTTTCTGTTTTGTTTTTTACCAGAAGAAATTAATTACTACTCTAATGCACTGTTTGTTTTTAATAATATTTCTTCCAAATATTTTCTTAGCAGTAAAAAAATAAAAAAATAAAAAATAAAAAAAATTATATTAACAAATTAAAAACATATATATAAGACTAATATAAATTGTCTAAATATGTATTTCCATACAAAACTACAATGTTAATTTTAGTTTATGTTGATTACATGTAAAAAAAATAAAATAAATAAGGCTGTCGATTTATTTTGTTAATTAAGTGCGATTACATACATAAAATAAGTCAGCAGGGGTCAGTCAGTGCAGCTCCAGCTCTACAGGCAACACACAGCTGAACCAGGCAACAAACTGACGGAGCAGAATGCAGGAGTCTCGAGAGGCATGTTTTAAAGTTCCAAATTGCATTTAACTTGACACAGCATCCTAAAAAATATTGATACGCGATTCATTTGATTAAAAATTGCAATCAACTGACAGCCCTAAAAAATGTTTTGAGTTGGAGCGGAAAATCAGACAATTGTCCAGAATACATGTGACCTCTTTCAATACGGTTTAAAAAGCATCCCAGTAAGCACCTTATGAAGTTGGTAAAGAGAATGTCTATAGTGTGCAGAACTGTGATCTAGACAAAAGTTGGCTAATTTAAAGAACGTCAAATATAAGACAGTTATGATTTAATATTTTTGATCTTCAAAAAAGTAATAATAAAGAAAAGGATACAAATTCCCAGGTGTGCCCAAACATTTGACAGGTGCTGTGTGTTAAAAGGATAGTTCACCCAAAAATAAAAATTCTCTAATTTACTCAGCCTCATGCTATCCCAGATATGTATGACTTTCTGTCTTCTGTAGAACACAAATTATGATTTTTTTAGAAGAATATTTCTGTAGGTCCATACAATACAAGTGAATGGGTGCCAAAATATTGACGCTCGTATGGACCAAAAGAGCTGAGAAATTCTTCTAAAAACCTTCATTTGAGTTCAGCAGAAGAAAAAAGTCATACACATCTGGGATGGTAAATGATGAGAGAATTTTCATTTGTGGGTAACCTATTCCTTTAAAGACTTCCCCATAACCAGTAACTAATTTGTCATTTGGTTAAGGCTTTATGGCTGTAGGGTGACACGACTATTGTGGTCTATCAAAATCAGCCAGCTAATTTATTACAGGTTCAGTTCTCAGGCAAAGAGTCTCACAACATGATAGTCCATGAGTTAACTCTTTTCAGGTTTGAACCTACAACCTTTCAGGTACCACCCAGACAAGTTCCCCCACCCCTGGTACCTGCGTCTCCCATGGAACTGAAGATGTTGTCAGTCACGTCTAAGATGCGGTCGGTGGCCTCTCCATGCCGTCCGATGGGCTGTCCTCCACTGGCGTACTGTTTAATATGCCGCAGCAGCTCGTTAAGCGCTTGAGTGACACCTGTGGCAGCCACGCCCACCTGTCTGAGCAGCTGCTCCTCACTGGTCGCCCCTTGTGACGCCTCCACGCAGCCCTCCACAGATTTAGCAACCAGCTTCCCTGCCTCGATGAGCTGCTCCTGACACACTGGTGAGCTGATGGTGGGGGCCACGACCTACAACACACACACAAGCAGTGGGTCACTTCAAGGAGTCTGTCTGAAATCAGGGTTCCATGATTTGTTAAAATAAATCATATTGTGATAATTTTAAATTGATATGATCTCTCTGCTGCCAATTGAAATAACTGCTTCTCAAGGGCATTCACACTTGAGCCCTCTTTAAAAAACAAAAAAACCCACTTGTTTCAGTTGACACTCTAGATAATTCTCTGATCATTTACTCACCATTATGCCATCTCAAACTCGTAAGACTTTCTTCTACAGAAGAAAAACAACAATTTTTTGATGGAGATGAGGAGGTTTTGTCCATACAATGCAAGTCAAAGAGGTCCAACACTTTCAAGCTCCAAAAAGGACGTAAAGGCAGCATGTAGAAAAATCCATACAACTCGAGTGGTTTAATCCATGTCTTCTAAAGCAATCTGATCGATTTTGGGTGAGAAACAGTAAAAGATGTCATGCACAGAATGTGTATACTAGGGATGTGCACGGTTAGCATTTTTAACATTTGTTTAACCACAGTGTTTCAGGAACGGTTAACCGTTTTTTCGTTGGGAGTCGGAATGCGGGAATAAAGAACGTGTATTGCAATGGAATTTCCTCAAACACTTCTCAAAACAGTATCAAATAAAGTGAGCTATGTGCCTGTATATGAGCTCTGCCCGGGCAGGTTCACATTTCCGTGAGGCAGCGAACGCAAATATTATCATGAGCGTGGAGTTACACTACTGCAGTTCAATAGCCTCTTCAGGGTGCTTTGATTTTTAAATGGTTTAAAATCAAATGGCATTGAAATTATCGAACTACTGTACGTAAATATGCACACTAGAGCAAAAGTGGAAAAAACAATACCATACACACATGCAGCGACTTCCAGCAACAAAACCATAAGATCCCATTCATTTTCAATGAGAGCTGGCAACTTCCGGCGACCCGAGCAACAGCGACCTCTGGCGACTAGACGTGGTCATGGCGAGCGACAGGACACTGTTGAGGAAAGTTTAACTTTATGCAAATGAGGAGCGACTTTCGGGAGTGACAACCAATAGGAGTGAAAAGTGTGCCAGTGGAGCTCACGTCACCCATCTCCTTTGAGGTAATAAAGTCGAGTGCAGGCAAGACACAGGAGAAGTTTCTATGAGCGATTTCACTGTTCTCTATGATTTGTCTGTAACCATACATAAGATATAATAAAACATTATGCGTGGAACGGAAAATGTCAGCAGTCTGTGTGAGTTTGATTCGTACATTGATAGTTCGTTCATCTTGTTAATGATATGATGCATTAAGCATTGCTGCAGTTCATATTAAAACACTCTCCTCTGCAGAATGTTAATCTTTAGGGACAAGAGAACTGATTATTTATCAAATTAGAATGGTGTTTTAGTAATTGCTGGCATTCTGAGTGAGTTTGTTTCATATATTGCGTACATTGATAGATCGTTAATCTGGTTAATGATTAAATGCATTGAGCACTGCTGTAGTTTATATAACATCACTCTCCACAGCAGAATCAAAAAAAATTGTGACAAGAAAACAAATTCCTTGTCAAATTAAAATATGTTAGTTTTACCAACAATATATCTAATCTGTGATCAAATTTTCTAAAGATATGGCCGGAGGTGCAGTCCACCAATAACGTTATAGCGACATCAGTAGGACCGCCCAAGAGCGACTTAACAGTAAAGAAATCAGTGTTGACAGATTGGTCAGGTTCCAACCCAATTGGGCTACTTTCAGTTGATTTGTGCGGGGAAAATGTGCTTGGGCGGGTAGTCAAAATTTGGGCTGCTTTGGAATGATTTTGGCAGGTTTTTAAAATGATAAAATTAAGAATTTCCATTGCCCATGCAACTAAAATAAAGAAAACATCTCCAAACACAATCATTCAATCAAATAGCCAGAACACTGATTGACAGATAATGTGTTTAATCCTGTTCAGAGGAGCTACGATTTGACACACCACCAGTGAGTTCTGAATGTGCGCGATCTGCAGGTATTGCTCGTTGATTTTTGTGATAGAAATTAGACAATCTTAACTATGACAAAGCAGTAAAAATGTAAGAGAACATATTGAAAAATGGGGAAATTACCAATTTATCAAGTGGTGATATCAAGTGCCAGGACTTATCTGTGGAGTTTTTCTTGGAGAAATTGCACCTTTGAGTTTCTCCTATGACTAGGCCACTGATGCCTTTTGGCTATAAGTTTAATGCTGTTGAGAACAATGTGGGATATATCATGAAGTTGGCACATAGACAGTAGTATCATAAAGTAACACGACTTAAAAGTGACTTTTGAATTTGCTGCTCTTTCTTGACTTATGGATGTGCGCACAGGAACACGGAATGATTGAAAATCAGCTGCGTTACATTCATGATGACAGCTGTCTAGGAACTTTGACTGTTCTGTGTATTAGCGAATTCACCTTACTTAAATTACTTCAAAGATTTACAGTTTTCTTGGAATTTGAAATGAACCATAACAGCGTAAAAAGGTAGGACAGATTATATATAACCTTTATATGCCATATTAATAAAAAAAAAAAAAAAAAAATAGGCCTATTAAAAATTTGCAAACTCATAACTGCAATCATAGCACAATGGCATACTTTCATTATTTGGCTTCTTGAAATCCCAGGGCAGCATATTTGTTCCTTTTCTGTGCATTTGTGTTTGTTTATATGTGTGAATAAAGAAAAATGGGTAAATGGAAAGGTTTTTGGAGACTTTATCTTTGCTTCACTTAATTGTGTTGTCATGGTTGTGAAGGCAATAACTGTAGTATTATGGTTAATATGCATTTCATTTTCATATACACAATTAAATTTTTTATGTATTGGGCTGGTTTTGAGCAATCATTGGGCTGGAAAATGTCAAACGAATCTGGCAACACTGACAGAAACTAGTGACATCAAGCAATAAAGTCGCTGCATGTGTACGGGGCTTTACTGTTTATTAAACGTTAAAACTTTGCTCGGTGAAAAACAACCTGGAATCATGTTTAATGGTGTAACAGTAACATGAAGTTCGTTTTTGCAACCTGAACTTTTCAGAACGCAGCAAAATGGTTTTAAGGTGCACTAATAAAAATGCAAATTGTTTTTAACTTTGCTTGGTGTCTAAAAAATGCGGCGATCCTGTGTGAGATGCTGAAAGAAAAGTCCAACCGTCAAAGACGTCCGTCCAGCGCGTGTAAACAGTATATAGAAAAACAGTGCAGATGCACACAAAAGCATGTTGGAACAGCCCCTAACTCGCACTATACTTGAAAAACGGACCCAAACCCGGCCAGAAAACTCTATGGTTTGATAGAACTCGTCGAGATCAGGTCAGGTTGAAGACATGTAGAATAATCGAACAGTGATTTTGGTATTCGAATAGTGGCATAGTCAAGCTTTAAATCCTAATGGCACCAAGAATACAACAAATGTTAAGATTTATAGTAAAAAAAGAAGTTATATTTTGGTCTGTTGTCATCAGATCGCTTTAGAAGTCATGGATTAAACCACTTGAGACGTATGGATTACCTTTACGCTGCATTTATGTCCTTGGAGATTGGAAGTGTTGGACCCCATTGACTTGCATTGTATGGATATATTCATATCACCATCAAAATATCTTTGTGTTCCGCAGAAGAAAGAAAGTTACACGTGTTTGAGATGGCATAAGGGTGAGTAAATGATGATGATGATGATGATTTTTGGGTGAACTATTCCTTAAAAATAAGAGCAGTTGGGTTTGGTAGTTCGTTTGGATTACACTAATAGTAAAATACACAGTAGTAGAGACATGGGACAAAAACAAAAAAATATTCTGTATTTCTAAAATGCATGGAAAAAAACTAAAACATGTGAAGAACATAATGAAACATTAGGTAAAATGCCTTAAAAACGTTAAAAATATGAATCTCATGGGTTGGCAGCTGTCTGATGAAAGGTGCGTGAAGTTGGACCGGAATAAATGTGTTTGTTGAACAGCACCGCCTACTGTACAGGAGTGAAATTGGTTTTTATTTTATTTGTTTGGGTCTTGTGTGAATAGAACTTTCATTGGCAATTCATTTCAGATTTGGTCTGAATAGCCCTTTAGGACATCCAGTTAAACCTTCAAGTTTTTTATTTCAACCTTCAAAAGCCTTTACATTAGAATTGTACAGTATATTAATTTATAGCACTAATATCTGGATTTAAATGAATGTGAAAAATGTAAGTGAACCTGGAGTGCTTTGAGTTGTCAATGCATATTTTAAGCGAAGTGAACTGTGGATTTACAGCAAACCAGCCTTCAGAAATGCCTTGCACTTTTTGTGAACCACACTGAGATGTATCATGAGTACCATGCGTGCTTGAATATGTGCAGAAGATGACAGAACAGAGTGCAGCCTTTCATGATTTAATAATTACATAAATAATAGTAATAATCATAAAGGCTTATTTCGATTAATTGTGCAGTGTCCATGTGTGAACTTTTACCCGTGTGCAGGCCACCAACTGTGATGTGGAGAGCGCGCACTGGGTGGCAGCAGCAATCACGCGGTTCTGTTGGGCCGAATCTTCTGTTTTCTGAGCCACATTTTTGGCCTTCAACACAAGAGCTGCTGCCGCATTCGCCACAGCCTTCGCCAACTGCATCAACATATCCTGCAAATACACATTATCTATTTTCAGCATAACTTATTTAAGTTTATTAGCCACAATTCCTGAAACAACGGAAACAATTTCAATAGCGGCTGCAAGTTTGATTAAAATTACAGTACTTTCAGAGATGCAGATTTCTGTACAACTGAGCAAATAAAATTATCAAAATGTTCAACCAGATTAAAATGTTAACTAGCTTCATGAACTTAAATAATCTCTTATTTGGATACTATTTTAACTGCAAAAGAATCACAATCAAGTTATAAATCACACATTACACTACAGTAATTTTGCCAATCAAATATTTTTGATTCTGAAATCCACCTGTAATGTACCTGTGAAGGTACAGAAGTGTAACCAATCACCAATTACCATGTGACAGACAGTGCTGGTAGACCTACTAACCCTCACTAACTGGACAAATGCAGCACTGGGATCTCTATCATTCTTTAAAGAACAAGATCAATAGCGTTCTAGCCCGCAAGGCAGTGCTAGAAACATCCTGTTCAGTCTAATTTGTCAAAGGCCAAGACCATGAACATGTGAAGATGAAGAGCAGCAAGTCTCTTAAGCTGTGGTGGAGACTACTGATTAATATTTTTAACATGAAATGCTGATGAATTAACAGAATTAATCACAATTAATCACACATATATATAAATATTTGCAGAGAAAGCCCCCCCAAATAAAAATAGTTTAATGTATAATGATTAAATAAGTGTATTTCAATTATTATAATTATAATATACTGTATATTTTAAGTATAATTCAAATCATTAAAATGCATTACATTTTTTGGATAAAACAATACAAAAAGAAGGTAATATATTGTTTATTTCCATATTATTGATCAAAAGCCTATCAATAGCCAACAAATCCACAAAAATCCATTTTGCAATTGAATGGGTTTTTCAAAAGACGTGTCAATGTACACAACCTTCAGACAGATGCTTTTGGAGCGTCTCACTTTGGTTGTTGCACCGCGGTTTTTTTTTTTTGTTTTTTTTTGTTTTTTTTTAATGGTCACTGTGTCAAGTTAAATGTAGTTTAATACTTAGAAAAACACGCCTCAAGATCCCTGCATTCGAAATTACGCTCCATCCAGCTGTTTTTGAATGCAAGAACGTGTTCTCATCTTGTGTCGCTGAGTGTGGATTGTTCTCTGTACAGCAGTGTGTTGCCTATACAGCTGGAGTTTTGCTTACTACCCCCTGCTGAACACAGGTGGTACTTCAAGCTTGAATTGCTCCGATGGTAGGAATATTCCTTATTATGGTCTGGGTACATGATTAATTGCATATATTTTTTAACACGTTATTTTTATATAATTATTTAGACTGAATTAATGTGTTAAATCAGCAGCCCTCATTATAAGGCAAACCTTCAAAACTCTTAAGCATTTCCATCCAACTCTACTAAAACTGTTAGTAGTCCAAAACATGCTTGTTGTTAGCCTAACTTGTATAAATGCATAATATAAACTAAAATTAAAATGCTGAACCTTTACCACACACACACACACAAAAAACAAAACAAAAAAACAACAACATTCGTCTCAGAATATAAAATCTTTAATTTAGACGGAGAGAACAGTGCATTGTATGTTTACCAGGGGTTAGGAATGACCCAAGGTTAAAGGGATAGTTCACCCAAAAATGAAAATTCTCTCATTATTTACTCACCCTCATGATATCCCAGGTGTATATGTCTTTCTTTCTTCACCAGAACACATTTGAAGAAAAACAGAAAAATATCTCAGCTCAGTAGGTCCTTAAAATGCAAGTGGATGGTGATCAGACTTTTGAAGCTCCAAAAAATACAGACAGTCAGCATAAACGTCACCCATATGACTCCAGCGGTTAAATTATTTCTTCTAAAGGGACACGATGGCTTTTGGTGCGAAAAAGATAAATATTTAAGTACTTTTTAACTATAAATCATCGCTTCCGGTCAGCAGCAGTATGTGCAAGTGAAGTAATCGTGTTGCCATGTTCATGCGAGAACTGACGCACGTGAGTCACAGCCGGAAGAGCAGCGCTGTTTACAAGTGAGTAGGAGAAACGCTACAGTATCTTGGTTAGTTTTGGTTTAGATCTGTATTTGTCGGTTTCTTTACTCACAATGGTGCGTTTGTGTGCTTATACTGGTTGTCTCAACCGAGTGGAGAATGTGAGGTTACGTCTGTATCATGGCAACAAGAATACGTCACACAACAGATCGCTTGGACTCCACCCTCTCGTGAAGCCTAAAAGAAGCGATGAGTTAAAAAGTACTTATTGATCTTTTCTGCACCAAAAGTGATCGTATCACTTTAGAAGGCATTAATTTAACCACTGGAGTCATATGGATGACGTTTATGCTGACTGTCTGTGATTTTTGGAGCTTCAAAAGAGAAATCTCAATTCACTTGGAATTTAAAGGACCTACTGAGCTGAGATATTTTTCTATTTTTCTTCAAATGTGTTTTGGTGAAGATAGAAAGTCATACACACCTGGGATATCATGAGGGTGAGTAAATGATGAGAGATTTTTCATTTTTGGGTGAGCTATCCCTTTAACAATTTTATCTGTGAAAAGCCCTTTCTGGGTGGATGAAGTTCCGTTTATGCATTACATACGTAATGACCGTGGGTGGAGTTTGCTTCATGTGTTACGGAAGACCAATCTGTATAGTTTCACATCCCTTTCTGGTATTACAAGTATTAGCACCACTGTCAAAGTTAATCGATTCTGTCTCACACTAGTTTCATGCTAATACTGTATGTGGAATGTTTCAGTATGATGTATATACTTTTAAAACAGTGTGATACATGTATATTTCTAATGCATGGTGCTGTACAATAACCCATAGACATGGGCATTAGACTAAGGGCATTAGATGCATTTTCCATCCATTTTTACAAACTAAGAATTTATTTAAAATTATTTTCTGTGGTAAGGTGGTACTGTAACTGTCACAGATGCTGTCCATAGAGCTTAAGTTGAATGTAACTCAGAATATTCCTTCAAGACATTACTAATGGCTACAGTTCTGGTGTCTGTACACGCAACAATTTTATCATTATGAAAGTGAATTATGATTAAATAAAGATAGTTAAATCGTGAATATTTTCTTAGTCAAGAGTTTCATGCAGAGAAACCGTAATGAAATGAACGCCGAAAATATAGAGTCATAAGAGGCCGTCACCACACTTACACTCTATGATTACCACAGGATGGGATAAAAAAAAAAGAAGAAGAAAAAAAAAATAATCTTCTGTAATCTGTATATTTTTCTGGTTTTCCAGTAAAAATATCTAAAGCTAAATAATAATAAAAAAATATATTAATTAATCCAAATATATCTCTTAGGTTTATTTTTCTTCTGCCAAATAGCTTTTTTTGTTGAGCATTAATCTAGCAAAATTTAGTGAGGTTTGTTTAAGAAGATAAAAACTACTTATAAACCTTAAATCAAGATATATGAAAATAGAGGATATATATATATTTTTTTATTGTTTAAGTCAAATCTTACACAATTTTACTATTTTTACTGGAAAACAAAGATGAAAATAATGATTAAGGCATAATGTGACTGTCCGATACTGATTAAGATATACATCAAACTGTGATCATTAAATCATTTATTCTATAAGAATTACTATGTTTGATTAAAGACTCATTAGTATGACTGGCTGGTGAATATTAATTGCTTGTTACCAGCATGTGACTATACTGGTGAGTCCGTCTGGAGTTTGTGAAAGCTGCTGTACCTATAGACTGATGAGAACACAGGTTAATGAAGAACAGTGGCAGTGTGTTTAACAGTAGTGTGTGTGTGGGTGTCTCACCTGGAAGTGCTGATCTGCATCTGATTCTCCGATCTGTTGCAGGAGTTCACCACTAGCCTGACCAACATTTCCTGCCGCCTGCAGGAGGTTCTGACGTGGCTGAGAACACACACAGTCATATTGAAAAAACGTTATAACTGATGAATGAGCCAAAATTCTGCCATTTTGATATTATTGGCATTGGCCGAAAACTGTCTGCATGCTTAATTAACAGTGGTAAGTTTCAAAACCTTCTGACAGTCTTGGATAATCAATGGATAATAAACATAAACAATAAACATAATCAACTTCACACAGCGCTTTTTCATATAACAACAGTTCATAGTGACCATGTCACTATGAAAAAAAAAAAAAGCAACAGCATCATAAGTATAATAAAAGTAGTCCATATTACTTACGCACTATATTATTAGTTTTCTAGAGCCAAATCACAACAAGGTCACTATCAACATTTGTTTTATGGAAAAGAGCTGCTTAAAGACTCCTCAACATTCTCCATTTGTGTTCCACATAAAAAAATAACAACATACAGGTTTGGAATGATAGGGTGAGTAAATATTGACAGAATATTCATTTTTGGCTGAGCTTTCCCTTTATCAAACAATAACAATAAAAGCTGAGAACTGATTAATATTCCAGCAGTATTTGCTCAAAGTTTGTCTGGCAGTCTCACCTCAGTGTTGGAAGGTTGGGCGGTCTTGAGCATGTCAGACACGGCACACGCCAGATTCTTGGCAGCACCCAGCAGCTGTTGGCCGTTTCCTCCCTCGTCCTCCATGAGTGCCGCCAGCAGCTTCACACCCTTTGACATCTCCGTCAGGTTAGAGGAGATGGTGGTGACGGCACAGCCCACAGCGGTGTAATCCGTCTCCGCTGGGTCACCTGACAGACAATGTCAGTGAAAGAACACATTCGTCATATGACCAGACTGTGAATTGCACAAAAAACAAACAAAAACGCTATTGTATAAATACATCTCCAGTAATGGGTGTCCCTGTTGCTGATCTTAAATCATACACTTCATTTACAAACTCACTGGAGAATCAAATGGACTCTCAGCAGATGAGTGTGCTGAGCTAATGACCCTGCCAACCCTCCGACAACATCCAGCATGTGACCAATAAGCTGCTTCTCACACTGAAGAACTGAAAAGCCATTGTCCTGCACGCAACTCATCCAAACTTTTGCAAACCCAAAAGCCATATATTGCAAATGCTGATTGTTGTCTATTGTAATTGTGTTACTTTTGAGTTTTTTGTGGTTCTCCTATATTTAAATCAGTAATCAACAGTCAGTGCTTTTTAAAAGAAATCTTTCAAATTTCACTTACAAGAACATAGATATTCTATGGCAATACGTGAAGGAGCAAATATGCATTCAAAGGATAAAGCTATTCCTTGAATCGAATGCTTATTCAGTGTATTTAACTGCTTTTTATGTACACGGTGCACCTGTTCTTATGTTGATGAGAATAAGCAAGAAATGTTTCTTGTTCTTAATAAGAGTGTGAACAATAAAGACAGCTAGTGGGACGCTGCCTCAAACAGCCAGGAAAAAGAACGGAAACAGACATAACATGGTATGTCTGACTGGATCAAGTGTTCGTAAGAGTGTTGTAGACTTCACCTGCGGTCAGATTGACCATGGATGCAGTTCCTGCAGTGATGGCGTCCACCTGAGAGTGAATCTCATGTTTGGACTCGTCCATTTTGTTCTTTCTCCAGGCCTGAGATGCCTAAACATCAGACAGAGAGAGAGAGAGTGTGTGTATTAAAAATACTGGACTGCATTCATCTATCGATTTGTCGAATGCACCTCTCAGTAGATTTCCCAGAATTGGAACGCCTGTCATTCACAAAGTTCTTGGCATCCCCCAGCCACGGCCGCCGTCAGGGAGGGACAACCGGGAGCGTTGTCCCGGTCCCTGTAAAGCAGAGTGCTTACACATTTTGGGGATATCGACCTACGAATGGTTTGCATATAGTTGAGAGCATACGTTTGCATCCCCCTTGCAGAAACTATATTAAATAATCTATTAGGTAGAATATATTAGACCTAATTTCTATTACAACTGTGGTAGTTGTAGTTAAAGTTTTTTCCTTTCATAACAAATACTATAATTTATTATTATCAGTATTAATATTTTAGAAACACTAGCTACAATGACCTAACCACAGTAATGAGGAGTCATCTATGTTCTTACCTGCATGTGCTTATATGGCAGTGCACTGTAAGTACAAGTTCATAAAGGGCTTTAAAGTCTGGACCTCCAAAACTAATGGACACATTTTCCTCCTGTGTAATATATGTTCTGTTTGAATGATGTTTGATATTAGTAAATAAACTGGATAATACATATATATTATAGGCTCATATAAATAAATAGTCTTTCCTGTATCATCTTGACATCAACAACAAAAATAATGGCACTTATACTAGAAAATCATGAATTTTACATGTAAAATCTGGATCCTGAAACCAGTTGAGAACCACAGCCATAGAGGACCTTACTTTTATTCTGCCTTTATGTTTTTTTTTTAGAGCTTAAAAGTTTTGGAACCCACTGACTTACATTGACACATTACAAAAACACCATACATCCTTCAGTTTATCTTTGTTTGTTTTTTGCAGAAGACAGAAAGTCATACAAGCTTGAGATGGCATAAGGGTAAATAAATGATGAGAGAATTATAATTTTGGGGGGAACCATTTCTTTAAATGTAGTACACCAATGCATTTCAATTAGGCATGTACCGATACACATTTTTCACAATATATGATATGATGCATTGCCTCTAGGTACAATACAATCACCCACAAATGTTTCGCTCAAACTTAATCAACGATTCAACATAAATTTCTTTTAAATCATAAATGCCACAAAAGTGTCTGACATTGGCAACAGAAAGTAGAGCTCTATAATAAAGTAACTTAAACAACAGCACATCATTTATTTTGTTTGATTGTGAGAAAAACTAATATGAATTCACAATGTTCATGTTTTTCTTGAGAAAATTAGTTCTACACTGAAGTAATTTATATCTGTATTGCACTTTTCACAATACACAGAAGAGAATTATACGTCTTATGTAATTGCGGGTTTCATGTCGGTTTGTTGTCTGTTTTTTGAATAAGCTGTTTTTTTTATAGTTATGAGTGTCTTGTTGTGCATGTCACGCTCAGTATCGGCTGGAAGAGGCAGCTGTTAAACTTGTTGCTGCTGTTTCCACCTCACAAATCCACCAATTTGCACAGTGATGTCGGCATAGATAAAATGATGTCGGCATAGATAAAATGACATTTGATGTACTGTAGAACCAGGACATGACACTGTTGTTTGGCAAATTCAACAAGCTGTACCGCTACAGTACAATCTACATGCCGACTGCCATCGATCTTCTCGCCTATGTACTGTAAGTGTGTTGCTCTGTATCCTGTGAGCACTCAGCGCTGCCTCTCCGGGGAGGAGACTGTTTCACAGCTCTCAATGTTGCACTGCTTGGTTTTAATTACACTATAATGTGTTTGTTTATGTGTCATACAATACATATGGTATTGAATCGTGAGCGTCATATCGTACAATACAATAAATATGATATGAGATTTTTTTTACACCCCTAATTTCAATATATTCTAACAGTACATTAAACTACTGTAGATTTACAAAGAAAAGACCCTTGTATTTTGAACTATCAAATATTTAACTATTTATCAATAGCATCTCAAAAAAAAAAAAAAAAAAAAAGTTTAAAAGTAACAGAGAGACACATGTATATAAATAAAGCATCTCACCGCATCAGTGCCCAGTGGAGGCAGCGTGTCAAACTCCTCGAGAGAGGCTTGAACCGCCTGTACCGCCTGCATACTGGAGTTAATGGTGCCAGTCAAAGCCTGCTGAGCTGAAGTCTGCAACACATACACAGTACATAATACACTTACATCACTGTACAGCCCATACTGAACATCATACAGAGAACAGCAAAGAGAACACAAACACCTCATCGTATATTTATATCAAGAGTAGAGCCCATCCTTTGTTTCAAGAAGGACTGAATGTGTTCTGAAGTTACATTGCACAGTTCTTTGATGCATAATGGAGGTGGATATCTGCTTCACACATATCAAGGTATTTATATGGCAGTAAACTCATCAGTAGTGTGTATCTGACCAGAGGAGGCATGTGTCCTCTGTGCATCTGCCCACTGGTGATGTGCTGTTTGGCCTGAGGCATGGAGCCCATCTGGAAGCTCTCTGGACCCCCGGCACCGGAGCGGATGATGGCTGGTAGAGCCACAGACCCCGTCTCCACCTTCCCGACCTTATTAAACTGCTGCTGGAGAACTGTTGACCTGAAACACAACAGAAATTATGCAAGATTCAGAACAAAACTGAGACTTACAGCAAAACAAACAGCTTTATTACATGGCTGAGAATACAGCAACTGTATTTTTATGATTCGTGACATTCAGTGGCCCCAAAAAGCATTTGGAAAATTAAGCCACACTTAAAATGCAGGAATGCCACTGCATTACATATCAAAATATCAAACCAATTGTGTTTCTTTCAGGTTAGGTTTTAAATAATTTAAGTGAAATATACATTTTTGTTTTTCTGCTCAACAAATTCAAAATAATGTCTAAATATTTTCTCCTTGTTCAATGTTGCACGCAAGTCAAACATTCAGCACTAGGGCTGCAACTAACGATTATTCGAATGATTATTCGACTATTTGGGCGATTATTGCAACAATTAATCATTAGCTCTAAACCGACTATTCAGCTTGTGCCCGACTTAAAAGGTTGTATTAAACGTGCTTGCGAACAATAAAGAGGACAAAATCATCTTTTAAAAATACCTCTAAATGACATTCACTGAATTAAAGGGAAAAAATACTTTTTATTATGTTTAATTCAGTAAAAAATTTCACTACAAAAAAATACTATTGTTATCAAGTGTATTTGTCTTTTTTCCATTTAAAATTCCTTAAAACAAGTTACATTTACTTGAGAAGTAACATATAAGATATTTAGACTTGCTTTTAGAGAATGTATCTTAAATATAAGTGTATTTTGTATATAAGTGTATTTCTTCACTTGGTTATACTTCTGCGAGTGCAGTAAAGATCAAATATACTTATATTTAAGATCTATTCTCTAAAAGCAAGTCTAAACATCTTATATGCTGCTTCTCAGATGAATGCATCTTTTATAAAGGATTTTTAGATATTTTAAAATATTTGTATTTTTAATACTACATTCTCAGATTTAAAAAAGAAAATTATTCTGCAGTATAGCTGCTAAAGTAAATGTATGTTGTTTTAAAGGAGTTTTAGATATTTATATTAGAAAACAAGCCAAAAGAAAAACAAATAAAAAATGTATTTTGACGCAGTGTATAATGGGGCGAAGACTACCCTCTCTCATCTTTTTGTTAACTTCAATCCATCTTTAACTAAAAAAAAAAAATTAAAAAAAATCTTATTGAAATCTCTCTTATTAATAAAGCTGCATTTTGCCAATTTTCTTCACGATAAGAAATGCACAGAGACATATATTATGATTCAATAAGTTGCCATCGCGTTATAATCTAGCTGCATTAAGCGTGTGCACTCGAGGGATGAGCGTCCTCGCAACAGAGTGTACCTCAGCCGGGTGCAGTTTCAATCTCTCCCCCTTAGATCGCGACACTTCGCACAACTCATAGAAGACTCATAGAACTCATAGAAGAGCACAGCCATTTTCAGATCTCTCCAGAGATGTTCAATTGTGTTCAAGTCTGGGCTCTAGCTGGGCCACTCAAGGACATTCACAGCGTTGTCCCATAACCACTCCTTTGTTATCTTGGCTGACCGCACAGAGAAATGCCAGTTTCCTTATTATTTTAACTTTAATAAAGCTATAACACATTAAATAGAACTGCATTAAAGATGTAACGCCGGGGTGTTTCCTTTTAAGACGCTCGACACGTAAGTTTTGCTTAAGCTGAGCGTCAGCTCTGGCTCTGCTTATTCCACAACAAGAGTGCTTCTGTATTTACTTATTTTGTATTTTTGCATTATAATTCCCTCATACTTTGCGATCGACATCACCTGAAGCTGTTTGGAAAGTTTAGAGTGCGTCTGGACCGTGAGATGTGTTTTCTTCCTCTCCTCAGTCAGGCGCGAGCTGCAGTGCTGCTCTTGTGTGCAATCATTAGATCATAGAGTTTCATATTATCTTGTTAAGTTAAGATCAAACGACTATTCGACAACACAAAATTTTGTCGACAATTTTTTATTGTCGACGTTGTTGATAATGTCGACTAATCGTTTCAGCCCTATTTGGCACCATACGTTTCTCATTAGGGGATGCATGTCCTTCAGCATTATACAGTGCATCCGGAAAGTATTCACAGTGCTTCACTTTTTCAACATTTTGTTATGTTACAGCCTTATTCCAAAATGGATTAAATTCATTATTTTCCTCAAAATTCTACAAACAATACCCCATAATGACAACGTGACAGAAGTTTGTTTGAAATCTTTGCAAATGTATTAAATAAAAAACAGAAAAAAAAAAAAATCACATGTACATAAGTATTCACAGCCTTTGCTCAATACTTTGTTGAAGCACCTTTGGCACCAATTACAGCCTCAAGTCTTTTTGAGTATGATGCTACAAGCTTGGCACACCTATTTTTGGGCAGTTTCTCCCATTCTTCTTTGCAGGACCTCTCAAGCTCCATCAGGTTGGATGGGGAGCATCTGTGCACAGCCATTTTCAGATCTCTCCAGATATGTACAATTGGGTTCAAGTCTGGGCTCTGGCTGGGCCACTCAAGGACATTCACAGAGTTGTCCCGGAGCCACTCCTTTGTTATCTTGGCTGTGTGCTTAGGGTCGTTGTTCTGTTGGAAGATGAACCTTCATCCCAGTCTGAGGTCCAGAGTGCTCTGGAGCAGGTTTTCATCAAGGATGTCTCTGTACATTGCTGCATTCATCTTTCCCTCGATGCTGACTAGTCTCCCAGTTCCTGCTGCTGAAAAACATCCCCACAGCATGATGCTGCCACCACCATGCTTCACTGTAAGGATGGTATTGGCCAGGTGATGAGCGGTGCCTGGTTTCCTCCAGACATGACGCTTGCCATTCAGGCCAAAGAGTTCAATCTTTGTTTCTCATGGTCTGAGAGTCCTTCAGGTGCCTTTTGGCAAACTCCAGGCGGGCTGTCATGTGCCTTTTATTGAGGAGTGCTTCCGTCTGGCCACTCTACCATACAGGCCTGATTGGTGGAGTGCTGCAGAGATGGTTGTTCTTCTGGAAGGTTCTCCTCTCTCCACAGAGAAACGCTGGAGCTCTGTCAGAGTGACCATCGGGTTCCTGGTCACCTCCCTGACTAAGGCCCTTCTCCCCCGATCGCTCAGTTTGGCCAGGCGGCCAGCTCTAGGAAGAGTCCTGGTGGTTCCAAACTTCTTCCATTTACAGATGATGGAGGCCACTGTGCTCATTGGGACCTTCAATGCTGCAGAAATTTTTCTGTACCCTTCCCCAGATCTGTGCTTCGATACAATCCATTCTCGGAGGTCTACAGACAATTCCTTGGACTTCATGGCTTGGTTTGTGCTCTGACATGCACTGTTAACTGTGGGACCTTATATAGACAGGTGTGTGCCTTTCCAAATCATGTCCAATCAACTGAATTTACCACAGGTGGACTCCAATCAAGTTGTAGAATCATCTCAAGGATGATCAGTGGAAACAGGATGCACCTGAGCTCAATTTTGAGTGTCATGGCAAAGGCTGTGAATACTTATGTACATGTGAATTTTTTCATTTTTTATTTTTAATAAATTTGCAAAGATTTCAAACAAACTTCTTTCACGTTGTCATTATGGGGTATTGTTTGTAGAATTTTGAGGAAAATAATTAATTTAATCCATTTTGGAATAAGGCTGTAACATAACAAAATGTGGAAAAAGTGAAGCGCTGTGAATACTTTCCGGATGCACTGTACATCATATTTTAACATAATTCATGTTTTAAATGTATTCTACCTAAATACTATTATTTTCAAAATATGTGTAAACCAAGTGATGCACTTCTAAGCAATTCACTTCATTGAAAGTCTGTAATCTGATTACAAGTACAGAGCGGTTATCTGAGTTACTTTGTAATTTCAAACCAGTCTGACCATTCTCCGTTGACCTCTCTCATCAACGAGGCATTTCCGTCCAGAGAACTGCCACTCACTGGATGTTTTTTTGTTTTTGGCACCAGTCAGAGTAAATTGTAGAGACTGTTGTGCGTGAAAATCCCAGGAAATACTCAAACCAGTCCGTCTGGCACTAACAATCATCCATGCGACAATCTAATCAGCCAATCGTGTGGCAGCAGTGCAGTGCATAAAATCATGCAGATATCAGTCAGGAGCTTTAGTTAATGTTCACATCTACCATCAGAATGGGGAAAAAATGTGATCTCAGTGATTTGGACCGTGGCATTATTGTTGGTGCCAGATGGGCTGGTTTGAGTATTTCTGTAACTGCTGATCTTCTGGGATTTTCACGCACAACAGTCTCTAGAATTTACTCCGAACGGTGCCAAAAACAAAAAACATCCAGTGAGGGGCAGTTCTGTGGATGGAAATATCTTGTTGATTAAACAGGTCAACAGAGAATGGCCATAATGTTTCGAACTGGCAAAGTCTACGGTAACTCAGACAACCGCTCTGTACAATTGTGGTGAGAAGAATATCATCTCAGAATGCTATACTGAGATGCGGGTTGGTGCTATTTTGGCGGCACGAGGGGGACCTACTGTACGTAATATTATGGGGCTTTTCTACTGCACGGTACAGCTCAAGTCGACTCGACTCTGCTCGCTTTTTGGGGGTTTTCCACTGTGGATAGTACCTGAAACTTTTTTTTAGCACCACCTCTGTCGAGGTTCCAAGCGAGCCGAGCCAATACTAAATGTGATGTCAAAACCCTGCAGATCACTGATTGGTCAGAGAGAATCGTCACTACCAGCATCACTGGATTTGTGATATGGGACATCAACTTGCTAGTTTTAAAGTTAGCAACAGCGACAGCAATATCATTTGTTCATACGACTTTCGAATTGTAAAAGAAATGGCTGTGCGCAAAACCACGCCGTGGTCAATAAACAAGGTGCAGACGTTCCTCTCGTTAGCGACGAACGAAATGACGTGAAATGAAAAAGTCTTTCAGGAAGTGTCTCAGCTGTTGGCTGCACACGGCTACCACCGGACCTACCAACAGTGTAGGGAAAAGTAAAAAAAAAACTTAAGTGACTACAGAACCTTCAAGGTCCACAACAGCCGGAGTGGTTCAAACAGAAGAAAGTGGAAGTGGTTCGACCAAATGGACGCTATCTATAGCAATAGCAATGGGAGGGAGAGTGCCCTGGACTCGCCGTTATTGGAGTCCACGATGGAGGATGGTACGTTTTGTTACGTTAACTCTATATTCTGCTTGAAAGCTTCACATTATTTAGTTGACCAGCTACTGGAAAGCTTACTTCTAAAACAACAAGGCCAATTTAACTGTTACACATGTGTAAAATCACCATGCAACAATTGCTTTATACAGCACAATGAAATAGTAGCTAACAGCTAGCGGTCGTGTTATTGTTTATGGTCAGTAATGTTTGTGTCGTGTTTAAGATGATGTCACGGCAGTAGAGGTGGGGCAACTATGATGATCAGCCTATAATCCCACCCACATTGAGGCGGCACTAAACTGCAGTGGAAAAGCAAGTTCAGAAAAGTAAAGTGAGCAGAGTCGAGTCAAACCGTAACGTGCAGTAGAAAAGTGCCATTAGGCAGGTGGTTTGTGGCTGTTGTGGCTGATTGGTGTACTTCTAATTATATAGTGTTGTTCACACACAACACTTGCTTCTAATGCAATGACATTCTGACATTTTAAGTGTAACACCCTGAATACATGGGACATGAGCATCGCTTCAAAAACCTCATTCACACTGGGCTCTCATCCCGGGATATTGCAGGTAACAATGCCGGGGAGCTATCTGTGTGAACGCAAGCCAGTGCCGGAATGCCAGAACATCAGAACCAAGTAACATTGATGGGATCAATCCCGGAACGTGTCTGTGTGGACAAAAGCAAAGCCGATACCATATGAAGGGTGAGTGTGTTTTTAATATAGACTACAAGTAAAGAAATTAACGTTCCCATTGTAAATATCAGTTAAATTAAAAATAAATCGGCTACGTTTACAGCTTAACCAACCTGACGTGATAAAATGCTTTTTTCATTCAGAGAGCAGCACACCGAAGGTCAGAGCTTGAACTTTATTTCACCCTCATATATGGTGCGGTTGGAGTCCGCGATGTAGGACTACTTTGGGTATTTAAAATGTTAATGATGGTTACCCAGTTTGTAAATTGTGACGAAAAAAAGTGCAGTGTCATGCAGGGAAATCCAAACCTAAAGTACAATCTCCGTGAACATCATTCCACAGAATTTGCGAAGATATGAAAATATGGTTGGTATAGGCTAATTAACTACAGACCCCCTTACATAAGAAACACAACCAGATACACAGTACAATTGTAATGATTTGTAATGACTAAATATTGCTTTTTTTTAGTAGACCAACTTGCCGCAGACTGTTTGTTAATTTATTTTCTTAACCCTAAAAAGGGCAAGAACATTACGATACAGACAATTTATTATTTGCTATTTTCCAACACATTAGGTTCCAAATAATACATTTTTGTTTTTCACCCAAATTGCTTTTACTTTGATTTCACAAAAACATTACATTTGCCTCGATGCTTCTCAACGCTTATTCAATAACAGTTGGCATACAATGTTTATATTACTAATAAGTTTTATTTGTAAACTGTTTTTTTTAAACAGAGTTTAAAATACAGAAAAAAAATGGAAGTGCTATTGCAAAAAAAAAAAAAAAAAAAAAAAAAAAAAACACCAACAAATAAATTGCAAATGAATAGCCTAATCATTTTTGTTTGTAATAAATGCCTGAAGGAAAAAAAAAAAAAAAAAAAAACAGTTTTACATTGTCGATGAAGTTAGTTTTCTTTATTTTTAGGAGGGCCCTTTTAGAAACTAACTAAATAACAAGTGCAATTACTGAATCGAAATTTACTATTGCAGGGCAGTATTATTAAAAATTATTCTTTTTTTATATTTAATTTATCTATTATTTTATATTAATAATATTGCAATGCACATTAATACCGTGATTTATTTATTTATTTTTACGGTTATCACTTTAACTTTCAATCTTTATTGTCCTTGGGAGGCATTTCAGTTGGTTGACAGCAGCCAATAACACAATAACAATTAACATTGAACAGTACAAAAATTATCTTATGAGTGGTTTATAAAAGTAGACCTAACTGCCGGAATAAAACCAATAAAATTGGCTATCATGCAAATCTCATACAGGGACCAGGGAGCTACTCGCCATCCACGCAGACGATGAAATTAACTGTCAGTTTAGTTGTACCATATGCAATTTATTTGTTTACAATAGGATAAAAGACTTCTCAAGAGAAATGACGCGGTTATCAGTAAACTCAAGACGCTGTACATTAGACGTCACATTATTATTATTATTATTACTTTTGTCTTTACGGGATTGTCCCGGGATGTGTCTGAATGCAAACACAGACTATGGGAAACCTGGGCAGTGTGAATTAACAAAATCTTGCAGTGCCAGAAAAGGTCACGGAACGATTTTTCTGGGATCTCTGTGTGAAAGGGGCTAAAAGCAAATAGATCACATTATAATCAATAAACGGTCTACAGTACGTTTACATTTGAATCTTTTTGCCATGATTTTTGTTTGTTACACATTTAAATAACCTCTGACTGCTACATTAAAGCCAGCTTGTGATGCTTCTTGGTCTCTGGTCTATTAATTTCAATAACCTTTTCTTTCTAACCACATTTTAACACAGACTGGGCAATAATAACATTACAAAAAAGCAAATGTTTATACCAGTGAATTTCCATTGAAAATAAAGTAGGATACAGGTTATTTTCCCATTTAACCATTGCTGAAGTCTTCACGAGCTCACAGCTGATTGGTCCGTGCTGTCTGCATGTCATTTACAATGTTCACTTCAATGCGCCCGGTGCAGACAGAGTGAAACTTAAAGTGTCCAAAGACATTTTGGGGCCACCGTATGTGATATTGAGAGTGCATGGGATAATACCATCCTAAACTCCAACACACTGCTATGTGAAGAACCATGAAAATGAGGCTTACTTTTTAGGAGACACAGAGTCCTCCAACATGGTTGATTCCTCATCTCCCTCCAGGCCGAAGTGATCTTTGCTCTTTTTCTGCAGATAAAGAGGTTTTCAACTAAGGTGAGTTCAAGGACCTAAAAGAAGCACTTTGTTGTCAAAGCAGATTGTCTTTCACGAGGAGGGTCAAATGTCAAAGTTTGGTGAGGAATTCCTTTCACTCCAGAGAACCAGCAACAGCAATTTGACATGGACATGTTACATGGCCATTAAAAACAAGACAGGTATGATTAAATGTCTTTTTAATTACTATGCTCCATCAATATGTCTGAAATTGTTGTAAACATCAGAAAGAAGAAAAAAACAGTCTGGGCTTGATGTTTGGGCTTGATGGTTATTAAGGATGCTCATGTCAGAGTGCATTTCTTATTTACAGACCATTGCAAAACTCCGGCTTCCCCTAAAATGTCATCAGAAATTAGATTACTCTTGTGGGTCCAATAAATTTGCGAGATCAAAAATAACCTTTAAATTTTTTTAATAAAAATACCTTTTTGAGAATAATGTCGATGTAACCAGCGATAAGTTGCGCAATCTGTTCTCCTTCAGTGGTTTGAACTGAGTAGTAACCATCCTGATAGTCTCCAAAGTCCTGAAGAAACATTGTACATATCAATCAAACATGAATTATCCATCATCGTCTTATGTTGTCCTGCAACGAAGAATGCAAAGGATTTATATGGTATCAGGGACTCATGGTTTGGCTGTTTAGGTTCAGCAGTTAGCCCCTGTTGGTAGATGCCATCAATATTCATGTGGGCGAAAAGCATCTTTCTCCATTGACGACCAAATTCGGCTCAGGTGATTGACTCCAAAAAAAAATTCTGGAACTAAGTGCCCCTAAAGCAATGATGGCAGTATGCAAAGTGCATATGGAGTGCAGCCAAAGTCTTTTTTGCAAGTCAGTCCACTCAGTGGCCATCTTTGGAACGCTCTCGGGCAGCTATTTTCTATGAAAACAAGTGGCATACAAGTGCAGCTCCAATCTAGTTGAATGGGGAAAGACCAAAATCTCCGAAACAGTTGGGCAAGATTACAATCAAAGAACATATTTCAAATCAGCAATAAAATCAACAACTTTACCTCAGCTTACGCTGAAAAAAGTAATTTTCCCGGCTTGTATAGCATGCTCAGGAGTTGATTGACAGGCGTTGTCTGTAACTAAAAGATGATTGGCTCTTTTATCTGTAATGCAGGATTTCCTTTTCTACATCTGATGACTGTTGGGTGTTCCAGTTTCTGCCAATCATTTTAATAGAAGTGACCCATCTCTGCTAAATAGTCTCTGGTGCAACGGACATTGAGATTAATGGGAATGCAAACAGATATCTCTCACCAGGTATTATTGACTTATTTGGGTCACAGGGAAGACATGAGGCACCACAAACAAAATCAATTTAAATTAAATGATTTTTTATAAAATAAATAAGTCTTAATGCAGCAATAGGCATAAATCGCTCAAAAGTTGATTAGAGTATTTCGGTCTTGACGTGACGTGTTTCCACCTTATTTATCAGCAAAACTCTCGCAATTTTTTTCATATTATACATTTTTTAAATGTTACATTTGTAAATTTACAACATTATGCTTATTGTTATATTACCCTGGAATTAGTTTTAAAAAAAGAATTACCACTGCTGCAAGGGGGTTTCGATTACAGCTGCTGAGAGAGTGACAGTAAATTTGGCATCTTCTCTCATCTGACTTGCTTAATACACTGCTCTCAATTTTTTTTCCTCTTCTGGAAAGTCATTCAAACGTAATAGTGGATTTTTTTCTTTTGGTCTTGGAGCAAATGGGTAAGTGAAAATAATATTTGCTGTGATCTCCCATTCACTCCCATTCACCACTGTCAAAGTTTACCCTGCAAATGATTACTTCCGCATTCCAAAGCCCGGAATGTGAAAAAGGTCTATTGCAAAGTTCTTCTGGCAGGCCTTCCAGCATGTACTCTCAAACCTTTGCAATTGATCCAGAATGCGGCAGCGAGAGTGGTCTTCAACAAGCCCAAGAGAGTGCACGTAATGAAATTGCACTGGCTGCCAATGGTTGCTTACGTTAAGTCCAAGGCATTGATGCATGCCTACAGAACAACCACAAGCTCCACACCCCACTATCTAAACTCACTATTTCAGACTTATGTGCCCTCCAGAAGCCTGCATTCTGTGGGTGAATGGCGCCTCGTGGCACAAAATCATTGTCCCGGACCTTTAACTTGACTGTTCCCAGCTGGTGGAATGACCTGCCTAATTCCACCCGAGCGGCTGTGTCTTTAACCTCTTTCAAAAAACAGCTAAAGACACATCTTTTTCATGAAAACCTAACCCATTCATACTAACGCACTACCTTCAAGTTCTTAAAAAAAAAAAAAAAAAAAACAATTTCTTTGCTATGTGTACTGATTATTGTTGCCCCTTTTATTGGATGAATCGCTTCTATTGTTCTCCTCATTTGTAAGGCGCTTTGGACAAAAGTGTCTGCTAAATGAATAAATGTAAATGCAAATAATCATTCAACTTAATTATCAAAGGAAAAAATACTTTTTGAGATAATTCATTAAAAATTAACTTGGCTCAAAAATCTGAGCGGGCACATGCCCCCTTAAATGGGCATGAGCGTCTGTTGGGTAACATTTTAACAAATGTTAACTACAGTGCAGCAGGAAAATAAATCATCATAAAGATATTGAGCATGTCTAAGTGTGTACTTAAAGAAGCAGGAAGAGGATGGAAGAATGATTCAAGTAATTAATGATTTGGCTTTACAGTGATCAATAAGTCGGACAGCCATGACTAAAGAGCTGTCAGTAGATTGAATGCTGCATTACTGCTGCGCTTCAGCAAGCATTAACAATCTCAGATCAATCTCTCTCCTGACTCTGGTGTTCAGACCTCTGGTGACCCGACAGGAAAAAGCTGCTTGAGCATTTCCCCAGAAGAAAACATAAAAATAAGTACTAACATGTCCAATCAATCAGTTTTTTTCTATTACATGAATGAGGAAAAACAAATATAAAAAGCTTTGCAGAGCTTTTACATTCCTTCATGTGTATGAAAATATTCATAAAGGTTCAAAAGCATTTTGTATCATGAATTAACAAATAATAATATTTTAACAACATTTATTCATCTTGATTAATGTTAGTTCATAAAAATACAATTGTTCATTGTTAGTCAATGTTAGTTTATAATGCATTAACTACTGTTAACATATTCAACTTTTAACGAAAAACATTTATTAGTTTATGTGGAAATTAACATTTAAGTGCAGTAAAAGTATTGCTCGTTGTTAGTCCAATTTAACTAATGCACTTAACTAATGTTAAAGAATACATCTTTATTGTAAAGCGCTACCAGCGTTTTGTGCCAAATCCATGGTGTCAGTTAAATTCAAATGCAAGGTATTCTCAGAATACAACTGTCTGATAGAAAACACAGCATATATACTTCTATATTCATTATAAAATGTGATTATTACCAAGGTGAAGCTCTTTGGAGAGGCCGCCCAGCGTTTGATGTTGGTCAGACTCCATTCCTGAATCACCTCTTTAGTCTTCTCATCTACTCTCATCACACACTCTTTAGTGATGCCCAACAAACGAGGGACCAGCTTATTCTTTCCTTTCATTTTTTCCTGTAAGGGCATTTACATTACCATTAATGCAAGAAAGCAGGATGACAGTGCTGTTCATTGATAATAGAGTGAAATGTTTACCTTGACCAGAAAGAAGGACACTCCATATGTTTTGAGAGATCTGGCGAGTTTGACATAGCTCACTTTAGCCTCAATCTCTGTCATGTTCTGGCAGTTTTTGTGTGCCTGTGAGGGGAAAAAATGTGTAAATGAAAAGTGTTTATCATTAAAATTTAAATCAATTTTGCTTTGTCTTTGAATGGTCAAAACACACAAGTTATAATTGGCAATGTCTATACTGATCAAAACAAATGATGCACCATAGTACATTTTGTTCTATTCACAATTCTGAATAATGTGAATTCTACAGCTCAGTTCCCTACAGCTCAGTATTTTCATACTTTTGTATACAGTATTTTTACAGACACATGTCATAAGATTAACACATGTGAGGAAAAACGATTTTGCCATAATGTTTGATTGGGTTCCTGTCTAATATTATGTTTTCAAAAAAGGCCCTTCCAACAGAAAACCTGTATCTCAACATCATGCTGAAACGTCTCACCTGGAAGATCCTTTTCTCACCCTTGTTCTTGACATACTCTTTGGGCAGGAATTCCTTCAAACTGAAAGAGACAGAGAGGAATCAAGACCAAACAATTGTAATTTGTCTTGCTGGTTAATGAAGCAGTAACTCACGAAAATGGTCAAGAACGTGTGCAGCTCACATTTCACCACAAAATCATGAGGAAGAAATAAGAAATTACCACCAATGTTTTTTTTAGCTCAACCTATAGTGTGAGTTTGGGGTGTGGCTACTTGAACTAGCCGTTAAGCCAGGAGAATATGAAAGTCCATGGCAGACATGTTATAGAGGAAATTAAAATTAGCTTTGCCAAAATTCAAAGACTTGCTAAAAGACAAAGAGACAGAGAATGGAGTAAAACCAGAGTGAACATTTACTAGTTACCAAGAACTATCCTACCTCTTGTGCTAGATCCCCTGCACGCCAGCTGCCGTTTAATACGGCGATGTTACCAGATGAGCCGATTCCTCGGCAACACTTTCTGTCCGGTGTGTTTATGTTATAGTGGTCTTGTTTATAACGACATTAAACGCTTATCACCTTTTATTTAGTCTGGCCTATTTGTTCATAGTGAATGAGAGAGCACGTAAAGGCATGATGTGTCTGAGGGGTGTTGGCAAAGGTTGTTTGAAAACATACTTTATTTTTGTAATTCTGTTTGGTGCCACTAGTAGTGCAGAAATGACACACTTCACCTTTAAAATAAACTATACAATTTTTGGTAAGTGATGCATCATAAAGCTTGTAAGCAACAAAGTAACTAAACATCAGATGCAGGTCAAATAAAGATGTGAAGAACTTACTCAAGGAATCCAGGTTTGTGTTTGGATTCGTTGTGGTCTCCAAACTGGATCTGGCACTGGTATCCAGCAAACTCGCAGGCCTTATCAAAGGAGACGGGGTGCGAGCCGTTCAGAATGTCATCACGGGCCTGGAAGAAGAACATCAATGCATCTGAATATGAACAAAGTGAGTGTCTTGAAAGATCCAGCCTGAGAGATACAATTCACGGCAGCAAATTAATGATGTGAGATGTGATGAAATGCCCAACGCTGTGTAGTTATATTCAGTTGATGAATGACCTGTAGGTCATATTTGCTTGTCTTTACCTGCACATAGAGCAGGTTGAGCTGTACTGGGTCTCTGGAATCCACATTCTGATCCGAGTAGAAGAACTTCCTCCTGAGCAGCAGCATCTCTGACTCCTCTACACCCTGTTCTCTCAGTGTCCGCCCGTGATCCAACCAATTCACTGAACATCCATCAAAACACAGCTTTCACATCAGCACCAGATTCATCCAAATATAAACTAGCAGTCAAAGGTTTAAACACATTTGACTGAATGTGTTCTCATGAAATTAGATGTAGACTATATGAACTGTGCTTTTGTGTGAACTTTTTAACAAAACGACAATTTTAATATGATTTTTTTTTTTTTTGGTAAGTTGTGCAGAGTTGTTATCTAGACAAAGGGCGGTTACTTCTAAGGAAAACTTGTTTTGATGACCTCAGGAGCGGTGCACCAGCCATGCGAAAGTTACAACTTCTTAGCCTCTTTCAACACATACAAAATATATAGGATAGTAAAATGAATAAATGTCAATTTTAATACACTAAATAAAAAATAAATGAATATAATTTTTTTGTCTCTTATTAATTTTAGATATTGTTTCTGAACATTATTGTTAACGTATTTAAATACACTACATACAGGTATTTATTTTTTACCACTGACAGTAACGTGTGACAAAAAAGGTTTGAACATTAACCATAATAAGATAACACTAAAATGCACAGGTTTTCAACACTTCTGTTTACAAATATGAAGACTGCTTATTGGGTAAATACAGGTAAACATAATTTTATGTGACTACGCATTACTTTACGGAGAGCTTACAACCTGACAACTAAGTCTTGTGTTAAGAGCTGGTGGTACCACCAAATGATGCACTTAGTTACTAACTAATTGGTAGTTGCTAAGTCCTTAGTTTGAACTTTACGTTCCAACTTTGAACTGTAAGTAACACCTTATGCACAGCTGGCCCAACACTACCCAAGTGTTTAGGTGTATAATACAATATTTGACAGCTAGTGTCTTGTCAACAGGCTGAGAATATACTGAATGTATTTTACTGCAAACCTCTTAAAGTAGCAAACAATATGCATCTGTATTTGTTGTATTAACAGTAAGCAAAATGTGACATACACTCGTCATCTGTGTGAAGTTTCTGTTTAAGTTTCTCCATTTTCTTGTCATCTCTCAGGAGGGTCTTGTCTTTCTTTAGTGTCCCGGTGGTCTCTTCCTTCTTCTCCTCTCCCATGTCACGCACCAGCGAGTACTCGTCATAGTTTGTGATGCCTGAGAGACAGGGAGTGCTTTCAAATCTCACTGTATTTAAACTGCTTCTCAAGCATAATATTATTACAAATGAACCTCTAAAAGCCTTATTACATTTATTTTCTTGTATTAACATTTATATTTTACTGGTATATCTTACTCACCAAAATGCCTTACAATAAAGTGCACAAATCATGTTAATGGCAACTAGACTTTTAAAAGTGTTGCTTGCTAATGGAAAAGTCGCCACCACAATACAAGGGTGTTGGAGGTGGTTGCCAGGGCATTGTTAGGTGGTGGCTTACTGGCCCAAATCAAAAGGGCCTAATCGCTTGACAGTAACAGCACACCTCTCCTTAACAAGCTGCACAATATGAGGTATAATTTATGTACGTAACAAATGTTACACCTGCCCCGAAGCTCTCCCTTGCAACATGGATGAAATGCAGGGCTGTAAACATACACTCTTAGATGTCGAGGCTCTTTGTAGCTGCATGCTTCACATTTCCTAATCTTTCAGACTGAGAGTTTACCCATTAAATAGCACCCTCGTGTGTATGTAGCAGGCCCTGCATGATAAACCACCAACTTACCTTTCCTTTTTTTATTTACTTTTCTCCCAATTTGGAATACACAATTCCCAATACTTAGTCACCTCAATCCGGGTGGTGGAGGACAAGTCTCAGTTGCCTCCGCTTCTGAGACAGTCAATCTGCGCATCTTGTCGCGTGGCTCAATGTGCATGACACCGTGGAGACTCGCAGCACAGGAGGCTCATGCTACTCTCCGCGATCAACGCACAACTTACCATGCGCTCCACTGAGAGCAAGAAACAACAATCGCGACCATGAGGAGTTTATCCCATGTGACTACCCTCCCTAGCAACCAGGCCAATTTGGAGACCTGGCTGGAGTCACTCAGCAAGCCCTGGATTCGAACTCGTGACTCCAGGGGTGGTAGTCAGCGTCAATACTCGCTGAGCTACCCAGGCCCCCAAACTTACATCTCTTTAGTTTCTTCTAAAACAACCATTTTTAGTTTTAGTCAACAAAATTGTTAATGCCTGTTAATTGGCTAACCATCCTCATCCCGAGTAGTAAAGATTAATATTTAGGATTAGGGAGTTCAAAAAAAATCCTAACCTTGATTTTGAGTAACAGTGATGCTTAACTTAGCAAACACCACTAACTAGCAGTGTTCTTGAAGAAACCATGCTATTCGATGAGCATTCTCTTGTAGATGAAGAAGAACAGTGGTCAAAGCACTGAAACCTCTGGTAACCCAGTAATGATCCAGACATTAAACCAGTTATCCATGTTTGATATAAAATAAGCTCTGAGCCAGAAATAACTAAAAAGCAGCCAGAGTTGAGATTCCACTTTCAGGACTGCTTTCTCATATGATCAAAGCCATAAATGGCACTAACTTACCTATCCTGGCACAGATGGTCATTAGCATGTCACTGACGATTTTAGAGTCATCCACCATGACGGTTTTAACAGTCCCGTCCAACATGCGGATCTTCAGAGGTCTCTGTTTCTTCTTGTACTCCAGAGTGTCCTACCAAACACACAGATGTCCATGACAATGTACATACTGAAGATAAATAAGGTTGATTTGCACTATTCTGTACACACACACAGTTCGGTAATTTATGAGAGTGCCAACCGCATTCTACAACCTAATTCTCTGCCGAAAATTCAGGCAGTAATAACCACATTTTCATAAATTCCATGTAGTGTGTACAGAAATGATCTGAACAACTAGTTAATGACATGATAAACAAACATTTGATATATGCCTGTCTTCTCCTGACACCAAACGTGTTAAACTGGTGGCATCCATGTTTCTTGTTTACAGGTGCGAGACCCTGAAGCATTGCTGGTTTTCACTCCCACAACTTTGCAGTGTGTATGCGGCTCATATGATAAAGCATTTATAAAAGCCAGTATCTTACTCACACAGCTGTTACGCATCTATGTTAGATGTATTTAGGGACTGGTTATCAAGCCCTTTACAATCCATACCAAAAATGTAAACACATTCAATTTAGGGCTGCACATGAATTAACCCTATGAAACCAATAAACTAATAAACTATTTAGGAGCACTTGTATTAAAATGAATGGGAGAAATATGGCAGATGTAGAAAAGAAAGTCCTTATAGCTTTTTTAGCGTGACCTGAGCTAAAGCAGCACAATATACTGTATAATGCTTATTTGAAATATGTTATATGAGCATAACCTTGATCAACTGTTTTGGAGATTTCGGTCTGTAGAAAGGAGCCATACTTTTATGCCGCTTGTATCCATAGCTGCCGGGAACGTTCCAAGATGGTGGCTGAGTGGACAGACTTGCCTTGAAAGGGACTTCATTGACATATTGTTGCAATATAAATTTTATTTCAATATAATTTGTAAAGTTAATGGAGATGTAGAGAGCAGAGAAAAGACTAAAAAGAAAAGACAGCACACTTACGCTTTACTGATATTTTCTTATCTATAAATGTTATCAATCCAAGTCAAGTCTTTCAATTTCGCAAATCAGCTTGTCCTAACAGCAAGCTAGTAGAGTTTTTAAACTTCTCAAGAGCGAATTAGCATGCGTGACATCCGAATGGAGCGAAAAAGGGAGTCCAATAATAACTGAAATATACAGTTTGAAGAAATATTTGTTGTTGGAAGTTAAATAATGAACAATATTTAATTAAAATGGCACATGTAATGCCAACAATGCAATTTTTAAAAGAACAGTAATGAGATTATTACAGAGTCCTTTTTTAATTTTATATATAAATATATGTTCAGAGTAAGGAATTGGTGTGTTTGTGCACCTGTTTACAGTTTGTGCTTTTGTTTTTCTTTAATATTATTTGTCATTTAGTGATTTAAATGGTCCTCCTGCTTTCAAACTGTGGACAAACAGTTGTTTTTGTTTAGATTTGATATAATGTGTAAAGCTATCTGCAATTTATGTTGTTACATATAGTATGTTTTATATTGTTATACTGCAAGGTTTGTATTTCAAACTAATATTTTTAATTTTCTACACACAATGTATAGAATATATTCATACATTACTTCATAGCCTTTATTTGCACATTGGAGGAGAACATTAGGACAGATAGGAAAATTGTTTTTGAAATTAAATTCAGGAATTAAAATTAGGCTGTTATCTGATTAATTGATTAATCAAAATATAATAATAATCAACATATTAATCATGATCAAAATAACTGTAGTTGCCACCTTAAAGCCTACCATTGTAAATAAAACTTCACCTTATTGCCCTGGCCATTGCGACTGATGTTTATCTGCCTTTGGACGGCTTCTTATGTTAGTCCCAGACATGGATCACAAAATAAATTGGGGGCTCAACCGGGATTTGAACCCGAGACCTCTCACACCTGGAGCGAGAATCATACCCATAAACCCATTCATCGATTTATCTTAAAATGTGATTTTAAACATGTAAATTGTTAATTAAGCCTCCCTTTTGTTTAGACTGCATCAATGCTGGATTAGGGCTAGGCAACATGTAAGAAATATTTTCATGATAAAAACATATCACGATATCCGATTACATCGTCAACCCCCCTGCACCCACTTCTGAGCCTGTTATGTAAACATGCTACCTACGTGACAAAAGTAATAAGTAATACAAATAAATAGAATTCAATGTTAGCCAATATAGGCATATTTATTGATAACATTTGAATGAATTTGCAGTGCAGGACCAATTAGAGCAAACCTAATAGCTTATTCTAAACAGAATTCACAGAGTAAAAGTAACCAAATGTAAGCCACCGTACTGTCTGTACATTATTGAAAATTATCTAATTATGTAAAACAGGTAAGTCAAGTCTATGGAAAAAATAAATAAATGTGCTAAAATCACCCAATGATTTTCTACAAAGTATGACAGCTGTTCGGTTAGGAAAGTTTGCCAACAACAGTTTAAAAATAGCTAGGATAGAAAAAAATAGATCTATGAGAAACGTAAACCTAATATATCGTCCTAAAACATGACATCCAGTCACAGAACAAAAGATGAACTTGATGAACTGGCAGGGTAAAAAATAACGTGGAAAATAAAGGCATACTTTGCCTACAATCCCCATTTACTACTTATTCAGAGCATATATTTTTATTTTACATGTCAACGTAGTCAGGTGAAAGACGATTAATCCATGAACTTGAAAAACCCCGCTCGGCTGAAACAGAAGCGGACAGGTGTCACATATTCCCTGTTTTTGGTATTGACTTATGTTGAAATTCTTGTTTAGTTCCCATGTTCCTGTTTCCTGTTAGTTTGTAGTCCTTTTGTAGTTTCATTTTATGATTGGTTTTCCCCTGATTGTTTCCACAGGTGTTCCTTGTTCCCTTGTTTGCCCCTGTGTATTTAAGCCCTTGTTTTCCCTGTTTCCTTTGTCAGTCTTCACATGTATTGTCATGTTCTGTACCTGGTTCCCTGTGTTTTGTTTTCATTTTATTCTGAGTTACCGTGTTCATCTTCCGTTTACATTAAAAGCTGCGTTTAGATCCTCACTCCTCGTCTGCCTCGTTACAACAGGCATAAATAGCACCTTTGGTAGAGCTTGGACAAGCGTTTGGTCTACCTGCACCACCACCACTTTGTATACCTCCATTACAGAAATCTGCCTTTTAAATAACTAAATATTTATTATATTGAAAAAGTAACATTAACATGACAATAATTTGAACATAGCCTTTGTAAAAATATAAAGCAAAACTTGAATGTGTAGCGTAAATAAAATATTGAAAAGTTTAATGGGGAAATAACAGAGCAGCATCGGTACCTTTTAGTTGACTAGTTTCGTACATCTCTGATCTTTAATGCTTTTAACATTTTAATAATTTAATTAGAATCTACAAACATAAGTGCATGATAACTACTGGGATACCATTTAATATATTTGGCAACTTCTCAGCTACATGGTTTGTCATTTCCTGATATTCTCGATCATCGGCTGTCAATGAGTGTTGCAATAGATGGGATTGTCAGATTTCGTCAAAATCCGATTGCATCGTCCTATCGCCCTGCCCTTTGCTGGATAATACTTTTTACAGAATGTTGAGTCATATCACTTGGAAATGTCATTGTTTTCTGGCTTCAAGTCTATTTGAAAATAATTTAAATTGATTTTGACAGTAGTCAGCAGCAGTTTGACAAGGTTAATCGCATCACATATCGCCATCTCATTATATGTGACATGCGATAAGTTTGTCACATCACATTTTCCTCCATATCGTGCATCCATAATTCAATATGAGATCACTGAGTCACCTACAAGAAACAGCTTGATAAACAATTCCCCATCATTTTTTTAAATAGGAGGATAATATATTTGTTTAAAAAATAAAATAAAAGACTCACTCCATTCCTCAGCATGTAGTAGTCCAGTGCTTTGCCAGCCTCCAGCCAAATGCCCTTCTTTGGGTCCTCATCTGACAGGAACAGCCCATAATCACTAGCTACAAGAGCAACAGAAGAATTTGTTGGGGTTACAATCTCATAAGAGTGTCAAGAACATGTCCAGAGGGAATCTACAGACTTTTCCACATTTTCTGCACTGATTTTTGGGGAAAATCTGAGCCATTTATCCAAACGCAAAAAATTTGATGAACTTAGCTGATAGTAAAGCACTCTTATTTGTAGCTGAAAGCATAGTCAAATTATACAAAATACTTAATAAACAAAGTATTGTGGGGGATGTGTAGAATTTTGTGAATGACAGGTGTTCCAATTTTACAGAATCTTCAGAATCTACAGAGTGTATTATGAGTGTTGTTCCAAAATAAGTTTAATGTATAAGACAAATATACAGTGCATTCAGAAAGTATTCAGACCCTTTCATTTTTTTTTCACAATTTATGTTGCAGCCTTATGCTAAAATGCTTTAAATTATTATTATTTTTTAATTCACATCAATCTTACACTTCATACCCCATAATGACAAAGAAAAAACAAGACTTTTGATAACTTTGTAAATTTATTATAAAGAAAAAAACTGAAATGTCACATTGACATAATTATTCAGACCCTTAACTCAGTAATGTTGAAGCACCTTTGGCAGCGATTACAGCCTCAAGTCTTTTTGGGTATGATGCGACAAGCTTTGCACACCTAGATTTGGGGATTTTCTGCCATTCTTCTCTGCAGATCTTCTCAAGCTCTGTCAGGTTGGATAGGGACCGTCAGTGTACAGCCATTTTCAGGTCTCTCCAGAGATGTTTGATTGGGTTTAAGTCCGGGCTCTGGCTGGGCCACTCAAGGACATTCACAGAGTTGTCCCTAAGCCACACTTGCGTTATCTTGGCTGTGTGCTTAGGGTCATTGTTCTGTTGGAAGGTTCTGTTCGGCCCAGTCTGAGGTCCTGAGTGCTTTGAACCAGGTTTTCATTAAGGATATCTCTGTATTTTGCTGCATTCAGCTTTCCTTCAACCCTGACCAGTCCCCCAATCCCTGCTGCTGCAAAACACCCCCACAGCATGATGCTACCACCACCATGCTTCACCATTGGGATGGTATTGTGCAGGTGTTGAGCGGTGCCTGGTTTTCTCCAGACATGACGCTTAGAATTGAGGCCAAAGAGTTCAATCTTTGTTTCATCAGACCAGAGAATCTTGTTTCTCACAGTCTGAGAGTCCTTTTTTTGTCTTGCAATGAGGAGAGGCTTCCATCTGGCCACTCTGCCATAAAGCGCAGATCAGTGGAGTGCTGAAGTGATGGTTGTCCTTCTGCAAGTTTCTCCCATCTCTACACATGATCTCTGGAGCTCAACCAGAGTCAACATCGGGTTCTTGGTCACCTCTCTTATCAAGGCCCTTCTCCCCCGATTGCTCAGTTTGGCCAGGTAGCCAGCTCTAGGAAGAGTCCTGGTTGTTCCAAACTTCTTCCATTTAAGAATTATGGAGGCCACTGTGCTCTTGGGAACCTGCAATGCAGCCGAAATGTTTTTGTAGCCTTCCCCAGATCTGTGCCTTGACACAATCCTGTCTCTGTGCTCTGCAGGCAGTTCCTTTGACCTCATGGCTTGGTTTTTGCTCTAATATGCATTTTCAGCTGTGAGACATTATATAGACAGGTGTGTGCCTTACCAAATCATGTCCAATCAATTGAATTTGCCACAGATGGACTCCAATCAAAGTGTAGAAACACCTCAAAGATGATCCAGCGAAATGGGATGCACCTGAGCTAAATTTCAAGCGTCATAGTAAAGGGTCTGAATACTTATGTCAATGTGATATTTCAGTTTTTTCTTTTTAATACATTTTCAAAGTTATCAAAAATCTGGTTTTTCCTTTGTCATTATGGGGTACAGAGTGTAGATTGATGTGAAAAAAGTAATAATTTTAAGCATTTTAACATATGTCTGCAACATAGCAAAATGTGAAAAAAATGAAGGGGTCTGAATACTTGAATGCATTGTATTTGTCAGTGTGTCTAGGGTGTGTTTTCGCACATCAAAGGAACATTTGTACATTATTTGGGTTGCAAAAACTTTTTAGTCTTCTCCTCGAGTGAGTTAAAGAAAATGTATTGATTCACAATTGTCCCCAATTGAATGTTTATGAACACATTTCACAACAATTTCCCTTCTTGGCATCAGCGTTTCAAATGCTGCTTCCTTCTAATGGATTAGATTGTGTCTCCCAAACGTACCATGCTTGTTACAAACCACTGACAGACTTGCTATTAAAGACTGCTGCACATTCCACAAGAGCTGCTGAGTTTGGATGAGAGCCATCCGTCACAGAGACAAATGACTCACAGGTTAGGACAAGTATGCAGCAGAAACCGTCCAGCACGGATAACTATTATATAACAGCCGCATAGCAAGAGTTGCTGCTGTATTTTTGGCCAGGCGGCCAGCTCTAGGAAGATTCCTGGTTGTTCCAAACTTCTTCCATTTAAGAATTATGGAGGCCACTGTGCTCTTGGGAACCTGCAATGCAGCCGAAATGTTTTTGTAGCCTTCCCCAGATCTGTGCCTTGACACAATCCTGTCTCTGAGCTCTGCAGACAGTTCCTTTGACCTCATTGACCTTTTTGCTCTAATATGCATTTTCAGCTGTGAGACATTATATAGACAGGTGTGTGCCTTTCCAAATCATGTCCAATCAATTGAATTTGCCACAGGTGGTCTCCAATCAAAGTGTAACATCTCAAAGATTATCCAGAGAAATGGGATGCACCTGAGCTAAATTTCATGCATCATAGTAAAGGGTCTGAATACTTGTGTCAATGTGATATTTCAGTTTTTTCTTTTAAATACATTTTCAAAGTTATCAAAAAACTGTTTTTTATGTCTGCAACATAGCAAAATGTGAAAAAAATGAAGGGGTCTGAATACTTTCTGAATGCACTATATTTGTCAGTGTGTCTAGGGTGTGTTTTCACACATCAAAGGTACATTTGTACGTTATTTGTGTTGCCTTCTCAAAGAGTGAGTTAAAGAAAATGTATTGATTCACAATCGGCCCCAGTTGAATGTTTATGAACACATTTCATGGCCATTTCACAATAATTTCCCTTCTTGGCATCAGCGTTTCAAATGCTGCTTCCTTCTAATGGATTAGATTGTGTCTCCCAAACGTACCATTCTTGTTATAAACCACTGACAGACGAGCTATTTAAGACTGGATGAGAGCCATCCGTCACAGAGACAAATGACTCACAGGTTAGGACAACTATACCTGAATCACTTTTTTGAACTGTTCTTAAAAGGCCCTGCATACTTCATACAAAATTGAAGAACAAATGAGTGTGATGTCATTTAGAACAAAATCTGTCCAAAAAGGTGTTTTTGAGTTCGTTTGGGTGGTTCGTAACAGCTCGCCAGGCTGAACTTCCAGGAAAACTTCTTACTGGCTGCTAAACACCTTCTTACTGCCATTGGTCCACATCATCGGTAGGTGTGACCTGAAGCTCCACCTACTTTGAGGCCGACATCTAATTCTGTTTACATTGTTTAGTCAAGATCAGTCAACATGAACACATCAAAGTGCAGAGTTATTAGCAAGCTGATGCAAACTTCAACATCTGTTAGGTTAAGTTTCAACATAAATAACAATAACAGAATCTAAGATTTCAGCACAAGGGACAGCCAGAATTTGGCTCCGAGTTATTCTCTTGCAGGAAAAGCACAGGGTTCGATTAATGACTCAGGTTAATGACTCACGCTGGCCGAGCTGTGCCTCTGGAACTCTTTCTCTGATGATGCGACAGGCGTCGTACACCATGGTGGAGGGCTCAAACTGCATCGTCTTCACCACATTCCCCACCCCGATCTTCAGCGAAAGCGCCACCATGACTGACACTACGTGACTGTGCCGCTGCTATACCTGCAAAACAAAAATATACACACAAACTGTAAACACTCTTTTTTTTCGATTAATATTTTTTATTGATTAGTAGATATAACACAGAAAAACACAACATATATACATTGAATCAACATTTAACCCCCACTATTACCCCTCCCCCTCCCCAATCACCAACCCCATCCTGACCCCCAACGAACACCCCTGTGGTCACACATAAGAATACACACAAAAATAATAATAATAATAATAATAATAATAATAAATAATAAAAATATATATATTATATATATATAAAATCATACACATCCAAAACTATACCTCTCTCTCCACAGCCCCTCCCAGAGAGTCCCCCAAAAACACTAAATAACTGCCCCAATGATTTGCCCCAATACAAATCATTTTAATAACATTAACTTCCTCAATCATAGATAAATGTAATGAAGCCCACCTGCCCACATCACATGAAAATCTCTTTATAAAGGTGTCAAAATCACACAAATTTGCTGGGAATAAAATGCCCAAGTGCTTAATGCCCTGTTTGTGCCCAGCTGAAAAGCCATCACTGGGCAGTACGCTGTCAGAGCCAAAGCTTCAGATTTAGACCAATTGACTCTGTATCCTGAGAACTTAGAAAAGGAATTAATAATTCTGTGGAGGCAAGTCATAGATCTAGTGGGGTCGGAGATGAATAATAAAATATCATCTGCGTAAAGCAAAAGCTTATGCGCCAGACCTCCCGCCAACCACCCCTGGAAACTCATCCTCCTTTCTTATCATGGCTGCTAATGTTTCCAGGGCAAGACAGAAAAATAATGGGGAAAGAGGGCAACCCTGCCAGGTGCCCCTATCCAGAGTAAAATAATCTGAAATTAATCCATTTGTTTGTACAGCGGCTACCGGGTGTCTATAAAGTAACTTAATCCATCCAATAAAAGTATTCCCAAACCCGTACATTTCCAAATTCTTAAAAACATAATCCTTAAATGTTATCAGAAGAGCTGCGGCCACAAATAAAACACACACAATCTATATGTATAAGAGATGTCATAACTTTACTTAATCGGTTAGCCAGAATTTTGGACAATATTTTTACGTCTAGCTGGATCAGGGAAATTGGACGGTAACTCTTACATTCACTTGGTTACAAAGCTTGAGTGTCCGGGCTTATGTCATGGTTGGCGGAAGCTTTCCATTCTTTAATGATTCCGTATCAACTTCTAACAAATGTGGAGCCAGTTCTGTAGCATAAGATCTAAATAATTCAGCGGCAAAGCCGTCTGGCCCTGGAGCCTTGCCTGTAGGCAAAGCCTTAATTCCCTCGCCAAGCTCCTCCAAGTTTATCTCAGAATCAAGAGAATTTTTTTGCTCCGTCGTCAGTTTAGGGAGTTCTAATGGTTCCACAAAGTTTCTAATATCTTCATCAGTAGACGAAGACGTGGAACTATAGAGATCAAGATAGAATTCTTTAAAAGCATTTTTAATATCAATAGCCGAGGTAAATATTTTACCACCAGCAGATTTCACTGAGGGAATGGTAGAAAAAGACTCTCTCTGTTTTATATATCTAGCCAAATGCTTCCCTGCTTTGTCCCCTGACTCAAAGTAAGACTGTCTTGCCCTGAATAGCCAAAACTCCACCTTCTGTGACAAAATAGTATTATATCTGTATTTCAATCAGGTCAATTCTCTGAGGCCATCAGACGACATTCGGCGCTTCAGCTCTGCCTCTGCACTTTTAATATTCCCTTCCAACTCCACAAGTTCTCATACTTTGGATTTTTGGTGAATGAGGCATACTGTATGATCCGACACCTAAGAACCGCCTAAAGTGCCTCCCAAGCCACACCCACAGAGGATACTGAGGACCAGTTGGTCTCCATATAAGCACTGATTTCATCCTTTAACATTTGTTGGAATTGAGGATTTTGCAAAAGGGATACATTAAAGCAGCAACTATATGATTTATTTTTCTCCGTATGTGGCAACATCTCTAAACTCACCAGGGCGTGATCTGAGACTAAGATGTTTCCAATTGAGCAATCAACAACAGATGAAATGAGGGACTTAGATATAAAAAATAAAAAATCTATTCTAAAATAAATCTTATGGATTGATTAAACAAATTTATAGTTCCTACCAGATGTGTTCCAGGGTCTCCAAATATCTGTAAGACCAAGATTTTTACACATCCTGTGAAGCGTCAATGTGCATTCCTTGAATCAATCACGTTTCTCTCGTCGAATTCGCAAAGTCTGGGAACAAGAAAATGAAGTGGTTCTTCCAAGAAAGCCTTCCTTTTCTCACCTCGCGTAACACGAGATCTTTATTGGATGATCTCAGAAATTTGGCCAGAATTGATCGGGACCTGTCTTCCTCAGCGGATCGCCGAGCCGGAACCCTGTGAGCTCACTCGATTTCCAGCTTATGGCCTGTTATGTCGAGCAGACTCGGGAAGAGCCCGTCCAGGAATTTCACCATATCCCGACCTTCTTCATCCTCACGAATTCCAACAATTCAGATGTTATTCTGCCGGTTATGGTTCTCCAAATCTTCCAGCTTCTCTCAGATGTGCTCCAAATCCACCTTTGTTGCTAGCGAATTTGCAGCTAATTCCCTCTCCGATGACTCCAGATAATCGATCCGTTTCTCGATATCCCCTACTCTTGTAACCATCTCAGTGAATTTAGTCTCCATGGCAGTGATCGATCGACATATTACAGCAAGATCCTCCAAGTCTGCAATGACCTTCGTCTGCATTGCCGACACGTTCATAAATTTTCGCCGAATTTCCTTACTTAACCGGCCAAATCGGCTCCCAGGCTTGTTGCCTGCAGCTCAGGGGCTTCAGCTTGAGCACGTAAGTGTCTTTTAATGTCTCCAGAGTCCGAGGATTTTGAATTCTTTGACATATTGTCTTCCTAGAACATTTAAGAATCAGGGTGTATCGAATCTCACCAGTTTATGACACAAAAAGTATTAAAACTAGCAAAGTGAGCAGAGCTCGCCGTTCACATGTCCGAACCGTGCATGGTGCCACGTGACTCCGTAAACACTCTTGAGCATCTGAACACATGTAGTAGTGGACTGAAGTACCAGATTACATGTAATTGGGATAACCTACTCAGCTTACAAACATCAAGTACGTGGTATTAGATTGTTACATTTTAAAATGCGAGTAATGAGATTACAGTTACTTTTTATAGATTACATTACAAATCAGCCAATGGCAATAATTAGTGTGCAATTTACTAATTATGCTCACACACAAAAAAAAGAGAGGTCTGAGCCAAAGCCTGAAATACATGTGACAGACCTAGCCAGGTAGCAGTACAAATATACTGTACAAGACAGTGCAGTCCCATTCCTTATTTGACCACATATAAAAATTATTTGACTTTGAAAGAGACACAGGGGAAACATTTTCAATGCAATGAGAAAACAGTTCAATGCAATATTTGCCTGAAAAATGTTTTATCCATTGGAAAAAAAAACACCATGTTCAGTCTAAAGCAGCACTTAGGCTATAAATATCTATATTTGTATGAAAATTTTAAATGCATTATAAAATATTTGTATATGTATCATCTAGCCATGTGTTCATTTACTGGAAACAATACACTGCATTGAAAGTTCACAGTATATGCCACAAATACACACAGGGCACTTAGTTTCTGTTTTAAATTAAAATTAATGCACAAATAATATGCTACGCTCTTTGCATTTGTGTGCTGCATCGAAAATAAATGTGAATGCACTTTTGCAGATAAACCTTTCAGAGGTGTCGGTCACATGCAGGTTCGTTCTTTTGCACAATGCAAATGCACTTCAGTCCATACTTCGGGATGGCAGATAAAGCACCTGTCAAAAACTTTATTCAGAGTATCACCATATTTAATTTTGAGGGAAAGTAGTAAAGTCTATTCAATGGCATGCACTGTATAAAGCTGGATAAAGGTCCTACATCACACCTAATTTTCACAACTAGAGTTTTTAATGTACTGAAATTGTTTTGGAAAGATGTTATTTAAATTCTTTATCAGTTGAATGATCAACACTAATTTAAACAACAGTTCAGCCCATCTGTTAGGGTTAACCCTCCCTCACAGCCTCGCTTTCATTCCCATAAAATAAAATATGGCAGTACTCTGAATAAGGTCTATAGGTCAAGGTCACACCTAATTATGAGAAGGTACAAATTGTATATCTCTGCATCTTACCTAGAGATTTTCACTATTGATTACAAAGTCAGATTAATACAAATTGTCTAATCCCTATTCTTAATTGGCTAAATAATAGTTATCTTAAAAATACAAATACATGCATGTTATCATTGTCTTCAGTCTTGGGTAACAGTGACCCCTTAAGTACCTTTTGTTTTACTCTACAACTAATAAATAGCAAGCTGCTGTTTGATTTCTAATATTTATGATTAAACTAATGTTTAATGAAAGGAGTGTTACTATCATTTAATTATTTAATATTTTAATTGTATTATACTATTCATTTAAAATCAATGATTAGATCATTAAATTAATTAGATTAGATCATAAAAATTAATGATTACGAAACATGCAATGAGTAATCCAAAAGTAATCAGAACAGATTACCTAAAAAGTGTAGGTAAGAATGTTACTGATTACAATTTTAGTTGTGTAATTTGTAATCAGTACTGGACTACATATTTCAGAAGTAATCTACCCAATACTGTACACACACACACACACTAATTAATTAAAATGGTTTTTAAACAATTATATGTAAATGTATATACTTTTATTTGTCCTTTTTTCTTCCTTATTTTTTTTTATTTATAGCTCTGTAAAGCCGCTTGAAGCTGTGGTCAAAACAAGGTGCTGTATTTTGTTGTTCTCTATAATCTATGAGAGAGAGAAATAATAGATAGAGTCGGCAAGGAGGCCCCGCCCAATTGTGGGGGAAGCAAAACCATGTTACCAAGCTATGTACCAAAGTTACTCTTTCATTTCTATGAGAAAAACGGCAATTTTATCAATGAAAAACATGACGAAAAGCTATTTTGTCTTTTTTTTTTTTTTTTGCACCCGGAACTGATTTTTATTGCCTTCCAACTGACAAAAATAGAAGCCAAAAGACGAGCACTGCGGCTGCAAGCTGTTGAGCTGCAGAACAATGTAGTTCAGTGATCTCAGGACAGAAGTTCATGTTTACAATTTACACTTGAATGGTTTGTTATTCGATTGGTATCTAAAACATTATAACTGCTTTGTTTATCATCATCAACACTTGTTTTGCATATATTTCATATTTTTTATGTATATATTTTAATATGATTTTTAAAGTTTTATCCACACATTCATGATATTTTGAAATGATTGTACATATTAAATAGCCCAAATTTAAGAGGTGAAACCTGTGATATGGCTGATGCAATTTCAATGAAATTATATTTATATTACAATTTACAGCCTCAGTGGACAATGCAATAAGGCTTACACTTTGGTAAGGTTAAAATAGTAGGCATACAAGATAACTCTAAACAAAACAACACATTCAATAATGATGGGGATTAAATAAATGTTAAGCACAATATATGCAGTAATATGTGATATAACAACAACTAAATCTACAATCATAAGCAGTTTCATTACTTTTTCTTATTAAGTACTTTATTTAGCAGTAAAGATATATTTATAGGATATTTCTATGTAAAATCCCAGTCCGTCCCTGCCCCCAGTGTTCAACACAATGCCAACTGTATCTATAGCAGAGATGTTGTAGTAAATACTGTATGTTGTATGTTCAGTTTGGTTTCAGTGGGTCTGAATCAGTGGTGTTCACGTTCTCATTGAAGGGGGAGAGTTTGAACCAAAGACAAGCTGAACTTCCCTCTTACAGCCGGATTTCATTCTGTGCTTTAATCAGAAATAAGGAACAAAGAACAAGAAGTGCCTTTCTTACTTTTAGTCAGCATTTATTTTAAATAACAGCCAAATTCTGCCAGGACACACTTTGAAACACGATAATAAAAAATGCTGTGTTTTTCTGTCTGTATTCCACAACACAACAACACTGTTTTAAAGAAATATAACAAAATATACACAAGAAGTTAAAACTGGTAAATTACAAGTTGTTTGTCTATTCTTGTCTATTCACAGCCCTGAGAGAGTTACAGAAAAACACCTTGGAAAAGCAGAAGAATGCTGGTAACTGGAGCAACAACAACATGAACCAGAACACATAACAGTTCTGAAATATGGGGATATAAATGCGTAGACATGCAGACAACACAGAAATTACTTAGGGCACCATGAAATCCATTTGAAATTTTCCCAGATTCCATGTTTTTTTAAAAGTTTAATATTTTATTCTAAAAAATGTCTTATAAAATGAATTAATAGAACTTAAATCAAATGAAAACAAAACAATTCCTTTTCAACATACCATTGCATTATTCTCACAGCACATTCCAAAACACATCATTGGAGTTCTTTTTTTGTTTTTTGTCAAATAGAATGCTGCACAGCAAAGCAACACGGTATTAATGAAAGCACTGATGAACAGTTTTAGTCAGTGCAAGAGCACTATTGCTTCTAATGTATTTACTATTGATATATTAGTAGTAGTAGTATAACTATTATTTATTAATACTTTATTGTATATTACATTTTACTATACAGTAGTACTAAACAGTAATTAACAATAAGCAATAGAATATTTAAATGAAACATTAACTTTAATGCTGTAAAATGTTTTTTAAAGCTGAAGAATCATTTCATTACACCAAATACATTAACCAATGTTTACGAATTGAACCTTTTTACCCAAAAGTGACTAAAGTAGCATATACACTATATTGCCAAAAGTATTCGCTCATCTGCCTTTAGACGCATATGAACTTAAGTGACATCCCATTCTTAATCCATAGGGTTTAATATGATGTCGGCCCACCCTTTGCAGCTATAACAGCTTCAACTCTTCTGGGAAGACTTTCCACAAGGTTTAGGAGTGTGTTTATGGGAATTTTTGACCATTCTTCCAGAAGCGCATTTGTGAGGTCAGACACTGATGTTGGACGAGAAGGCCTGGCTCGCAGTCTTTGCTCTAATTCATCCCAAAGGTACTCTATCGGGTTGAGGTCAGGACTCTGTGCAGGCCGGTCAAGTTCTTCCACACCAAACTCGCTCATCCATGTATTTATGGACCTTGCTTTGTGCACTGGTGCGCAGTCATGTTGGAACAGGAAGGGGCCATCCCCAAACTGTTCCCACAAAGTTGGGAGCATGGAATTGTCCAAAATCTCTTGGTATGCTGAAGCATTCAGAGTTCCTTTCACTGGAACTAAGGGGCCAAGCCCAGCTCCTGAAAAACAACCCTACACCATAATCCCCCCTCCACCAAACTTCACAGTTGGCACAATGCAGTCAGACAAGAACCGTTCTCCTGGCAACCGCCAAACCCAGACTCGTCCATCAGATTGCCAGATGGAGAAGCGTGATTCGTCACTCCAGAGAACGTGTCTCCACTGCTCTAGAGTCCAGTGGCGGCGTGCTTTACACCACTGCATCCGACGCTTTGCATTGCACTTGGTGATGTATGGCTTGGATGCAGCTGCTCGGCCATGGAAACCCATTCCATGAAGCTCTCTACGCACTGTTCTTGAGCTAATCTGAAGGCCACATGAACTTTGGAGGTCTGTAGCGATTGACTCTGCAGAAAGTTGGCGACCTTTGCGCACTATGCGCCTCAGCATCCGCTGACCCCGCTCTGTCATTTTACTTGGCCTACCACTTCGTGGCGGAGTTGCTGTCATGCCCAGTCGCTTCCACTTTGTTATAATACCACTGACAGTTGACTGTGGAATATTTAGTAGTGAGGAAATTTCACGACTGGACTTGTTGCACAGGTGGCATCCTATCACAGTACCACGCTGGAATTCACTGAGCTCCTGAAAGCAGCCCATTCTTTCACAAATGTTTGTAGAAGCAGTCTGCATGCCTAGGTGCTTCATTTTATACACCTGTGGCCATGGAAGTGATTGGAACACCTGAATTCAATTATTTGGATGGGTGAGCGAATACTTTTGGCAATATAGTGTATGTGCAATCAGAAGTAAGGCGTTAACAGACATTTCAACTTTATAACATGCTGGTTGTTGTCTTGCAGTGGATTTCTATTACATTATTTACCCTGCAGTCGTATATCCAACTTTAAATTGTACATCTTACCAAATCGGTCTCCAAGCCTAGCATTATTTATTCATGTTCACAGAAATGTAGACGAGCTACTGTCATTTCTGATGTTTATTATAATTTCTTAACTTCACAGTCACCGATGTAACTGCATACATTACGTGTTGAAATGTTGTTATTGTTATATTGAAATTTGTTGTGTTATGCATTTGACTGCGTTGTAATGCATTGAGAGCTGTTCCTGAATGTTTTGTATAAGTGTGTTTACACGGGGAGACTGGTTTCAAGGGGGTCACTGCAGTTTCAAATGTTTATCCAAACAGTGACCTTAATATCATCAAGCCACTCTGGGGAGATCTCAAACGTACGGTTCATGCAAGACGACCAAAGACTCTGCGTGACCTGGAGGCATTTTGCCAAGACAAATGGGCAGCTATACCACCTGCAAGAATTTGGGTCCTCATAGAAACTATTACAAAAGACTGCACGCTGTCATTGATGCTAAAGGGGGCAATACACAGTATTAAGAACTAAGGGTATGCAGACTTTTGAACAGGGGTCATTTCATTTTTTTCTTTGTTGCCATGTTTTGTTTTATGATTGTGCCATTCTGTTATAACCTACAGTTGAATATGAATCCCGTAAGAAATAAAAGAAATGTGTTTTGCCTGCTCACTCATGTTTTCTTTAAAACTGGTACATATATTACCAATTCTCCAAGGGTATGCAAACTTTTGAACACAACTGTATAAAACATTTGAGGGGGTGTTCTACAGGTCTCCCCCTGCTGCTCAGAATCCTGTAGGAAACACTGAACTCTTATTTATTTTTAAATTGTTATTCCATGTACAGCTTTAGAAACATCTCTCCAATTAGTAGCACTGAATTTTCAATGTCTAATGAATAGATTTTAATCGAATCGAGAATCGAATCGAATTGAGATCTTGTGAATCGAAATTGAATTGAATTGGGGCATCTGTGCCGATACCCAGCCCTAATGAAAACTCTTTTATAAAAAATAAAAAAAAACCTGCAAAATCCAGTTTTCCATGATATGAGCGTTTATAACTTTTGTCACAAATCACTGAATTTGAATGTCAGTGTGGAGGTCACAGTTGGGCAGTGTTTATACGCTGTACAGCCACACATGGAATGGACACACACATTCCTGAGGAGGGTGAAGTATGTGTGTGTGTGTGTGTGTGTGTGTGTGTGTGTGTGTGTGTGTGTGTGTGTGTGTGTGTGTGTGTGTATACAGCATCGTCCTCTATCTGGGGAGGAGACCTGGAAGCATTCCAGCAGCCAGATCCTAGCTGATAAATGTGTGTCTGTGTGTTTGTGTGTGTGTGTTGGCACTCTACACTTCAAAGTCACTGTTGGTTAATTAAGATTTGACACATGAACTCGCACCTCAATCGGACTCGTTTTTTAAATAATGTTGCGTCAACTGTAATAGAATTTTCCTGTTTTATGGAAGTAACCCTCTTTCATATTTACTTGAGTCCCCATCACTACGGTTACAGGTGTAACTCAGGCTATACAGCGCAACAGTCTGATTCCAGTATTAAAGATCCCAATAATTTTCTCCATAGGCGAATTGATTTGTAATGATCACATAAACCTTTAAAAACAGACCTACCATGAGTTCTGAGGTTGCAATCAATGGTATGTACCTCTACTGAAGACATCACACCACATTATTTCAACATATTATTTTAAATTGTGTTCAATAGCGCAATCCCTGGTGAAGACCTACATTGGCCATAAATTCTGAAGAGAAAGATCCACCAATCAGAGAATTGCGACCAACAAAGTGTGCCGAAAGAGCTCTGCAGCGACTGTCAACTCCCATGATGCAATACATTCTGTCTCCCTACACTCTCATATACATATCTATATACAACATATTTGCAAATCAGAATATTTTGCAATAAAATTTAAATATATTGTTTCTATACCTATAATCAACAACTTAAGTTATATTTTTCCATTGTATTTAATTCAATTACTTCATCGGCAATGCTTCATGGGATTACAGTGCATTCCCTCATGTAAGGCGTTAAGCACACAGTCTTGTTCCTTTGACTTTTTGTCTGATTTTCAAATACTTTTTGGATAACACTTTACAATAAGGTTCCATTTGTTAACATTAGTAAACAACATTAGTTAACATGAACTATCAATAAACAATAATTTTATAGCATTTATTATGTTAATTTGTACATATACTAATAATTATTTCAAATCAAAAATTGTATGTCAACATTAGTTAATGCACTATAAACTAACAATGAACAATTGTATTTTTATTAACTAACATTAACAAAGATTATTAAATGCTGTATAAATATACTGTTCATTGTTAGTTCGTAATAACTAATGCATTAACTAATGATAACGAAAGGGACCTTACTGTAAAGTGTTACACTTTTTTTTGCTTCAAATCCAAGTTTGTAATGTTGTGATACACTTTGGAGCTGGATGGTTTGGTTCCTGGTTAAGAACTCTTTTACAAAGGATTTTATGAAATCCCTATGGAAAAAAGGAATGGCGAAAATACTTCCGGAACCAGGCAACAAAAAAGTGTGCGGGCACTGTTGTGAGAATAGAATACAGGCTTGACTTCATGTAGCCGCTACTGTAGCTGTTGCATGAACAGGACATTCCGAGACTCACACGTGTAAGTAAATGCAGTTGTCAATCCCAAACACTGACTATGTGAACGTGACCTGAAAGCACGGATCCAATCTGTGACTAAATGGTCGCATTTTGCGACCATTTTTCCCACCGGTGTGACTACGTTTTGTTACAGGTCACACCAATGGGACTACAATGTTGGCCAACTCTCCCTCTTTCTCTCTCACTTTTTATGCGCTGCCGTTTTCTGTTAAGCAATATCAAACGGCAAACGCATCAAATGCGGAACGGAACAGTGCTATCTGCTACCCGGACCAATTATCAGCACGTCCTAGTGGACAGAGCAGCGCAATCACTGAACAGGTGAGTTCACTCACAGAGCGTATATAATTACAGCACTGCAAGAAGTAGTGAGAAGCACAGCGCGAGTACGGAAAAGTTGCGTTTACTCAAGTTCTCGACGCACACTACTGATCATTACAGTGCTGCCTGCGAGAACCAGTAAAGTCACAGAAAACTTTTTAATTCAGCACAGAATTCTCAGATTCAAACCTCTCGGTGAGCAAAGTAGTTTAAAACCACATTAAACGGCCCGACATTCAAAACAGTAGGCTGCTGACAAGATGAACAGGAACACAGATATAAACAAGACTTATCAAACATCAGCACCCTTAGAGAATTAACATATATTTACTATTGTAACACTAACTGTACTAAAACAAGCTGGACTGATGTACCAGTGCACCCTGACTCTCAGAAACTGCATAAAACCAGCCAATAAGATTGTAGCTTGACATTTTGAGAAAGCACTTGTCATTTTTGTGTGTAAAATAACATGCATCATGATGGTCTGTGGACGTGCCATCTGAGATTAAATGGTTAGCCTAACACTGATGGCAAAGAAACTATGCTCTTAAATATGAGCATTGATTCTCATCAGCACATATGATCAACGTGATATTTCCACAGAGCTGTACAGGCTTGGGTTCTGTTGTAGCTTGTCACCACAGGAATTGAGTAACCCAACATTTTAAAGGAACAGACTGAAATATCACAAAATACCAGCAAATAATACTTTAAAACAACTGTACAACCCTAATGAGTCATGTTTGTAGTAATGGTCCTTCCATCTCAGATCTCAACTTAAAAGGAAAACTTATTGAAAAATTAAATAAACAACACTTGATAAAATATTAAAACAAGCTTAAATTCCTGTTGCATTAGAACACCCTGTTCTAATAATATCCACATCCTGTAATGAGTTTTGACATTACATTTCTAGAAATAATGACATTAATTAGCATTACTTTATGGGTTTAAAAAGGCCTGTTGTGGCATAATTGACCAAACCAGATGCATTTCAGGAACAACGCGTGTGTGTGTTTGAACTTAACAAGGACTTCTATTAATGCACAGCCCTGTGTGTGTTGTGACTGAGATTAACAGAGTTGTGGAGTGATAAACTGTGTTCAGAACAAAGGCAGACAGCATAATGACATCAAGTGTGTTAGTGTCCGCCATCTTAAAAACAATGCTCATGGAGCGAGACGCTCAAAAAGCACAACACTCTTAGTGGAAAACACACCAAGTGTTGGGTAAGTTACTCAAAAAAAAGAAATCCACTACAAATTATGAATTACTTTTCTGAAATTAGATTACACTGCTAATTACCTCTTGGAAAAAGTAATCAAATTAATTTCATTACTTTTAAGTTTGTATTTTTACGCTCAACGAATTCAAAAGAATGTCTATATTTCCTCCTTGTTCATTGTCGCACTCAAGTAATACCACACGTTTCTTACAATGACTTGTTAGTGACTCTTCAGCTTTCACATAAAAGCAAACAAACGTACATGAACATATTTTATGTTTTAAAAGTGTTTTACATAGGGCTATTGATTTAACCCATTCATTTAGTGTGATTAATTCTATAAAAAATAACGTGTTAAAAAATGTATGCAATTAATCATGCCCCCTGACACGTATGTAAATTCTGTAATAAAAGGTAGGATTTTCATACCACACGAGCAATTCAAGCTTGAAGTACATCTGTTTTTATGAGCCGCGTCAATAGGTGGCAGCACACCTCAACAAAAATCACAAGCAGCGCAGCCACAGAATGAGAACCGCTCACTGAGGAGGAAGACTACAGGAATTTAGAGATTCGATTTTCAAAGTTTCCACTACTTTTAACTTGACACAATGTCCTGAAAATGCAGCGTTTATGACACTAAATACCACTGAGACGCTCCAAACATAGAGCATAAAGCGACAATTAAAAATAGTGCAGACGGAACACAAGAACGCGTACTGTGAGAACACAAACGACAAAAACATGTTTGAGAAAGTCACTTTTGGCTGCATTCAGCTGTCAAAAACAACCCCTAAACAATGAAGATCTAGAGTGAGTTGTGATGAAGCTGTGGTATAAATAGTCTGTTTTATGGTGCTGTGTAGGCCCGGCAAGAATCCTGCTCTCAGGTCAGTGACCTTGACCCGGTACCAAGAATGCAACAGTCCCACACATCTAACACCCACCGAAACCCACTGAGTTACAATCAAACCTCTTCATAAGACTTTATAGTGCTGTTTCCACTCTGTGTCAAAGTGCTGCAACTATAACCCTGTTCACACCGCCAGCGACATGCAGCGACAAAAGACATTTTTCCACACAATTGTTGAACTACTAAGGATGCACCGTCACCATTTTTCTCAACCGATCTGATTCCGATACCTGTACTCTCTCTGTCAGCTGATTCGATACCAGTGTTGTTTTTTCTTAATTAGTTTCGACTATCACTGCATGGAACTGATTGGGAGTACTCTTTTATGAGTAAAGAAACTAAAACATCTAACTACAAATTAATTTATAATCAAATAGAGAAAACAAACAAAACATTTTAAAAACATGTGTAGCCTATTAAAAAAAAAGGTTATTGTTAACTAGTCTACTGAAAAATGCAGCAGCAATATGAACAATAATTCCAGAGAAAGTCTTAAGTAGAGAAGAAGCCAGTTTTCTTTACACATTTTTTGTTAACTTGCTTCTGGACTCTTTTTTTGTTCACTACAGTTGTAACAGGATATCAACAACTTTGAAATTACACAGCAATTTTTTGGAGCCCATTCAACTTAAATATTATTGTAATTTATAAATAGTAATAATGATGATAATAGTGGTGATGAAAATAATGATGATGATAATAATAATAATAATATAATAACTATTATTATTATTGTTACTAAATATTTGCATTTTATCTTAAAATAGTAATACATTTCAGTTTTAATTTCTTAACTTTAAAACCCTCTGGCTTTTATTTTGGCAGACATCTACAGAAGAATTTTAAGTGTTTGTAGGCTAGTTCACAGTAGTTTAACTGGCTTCTCATTCAACATCTTGTGAAATGTGCCCCCGGTGCCGTTCGTAATGCATGTTAAAAGCTAACTGAACTATTAAGCATCTACATCTGAGATGGAGTTTGTGTGAAGCGCTCACATATTGCGCTGAGAGCTAAAAATCATGTGTTTTGTGTGTCAACAGAGCGGCGCTCTGAGCATGCAGGTTATTGCACGTCTTCAAGAGTCTTTGAATAACATGCACGAGTCATAAGGACTACGTTAATGGTAGCTTTGTTTATGTCATTCTTGACGGTAATGACCGTTTCTAAGTCACGGTATCAGATTTGGATCAGGCTCGTCAGACGATACCTGATCTGGTTAAAAACGTCAGTATCGGAGCCAATTCTGATCCAGGTATTGGATCGGTGCATCGCTAACTAGTACCTGAACTAAAATCAGTTTGTTGTGGAACTATAACCGTTCCCGTAAAATTATTTTCCACCTAGGACACAGAAAGAAAGAACTGTATTTAAATGAGCTTTCACGCAAGTATGTGACGCTGTTTTAACTGTCACGCCTTAACTTAATGTGACAAGAGCCCTCAGATTTGGAAGAGGAGATGGAAAACAATTTGTAGTCAACCTCGTTTACTTTTTCATACCTTTGCATGATTATAATTGTGCATCCAATAAACAATGCAACTATTGCGTATTGAGTTCCCTAAAGCAATGAAGTCAATGCTGTGATATGCAGTATGGATGGTATGTACACATAATGAACAATACTAATTTCACTTGTACCCTTGAAGTAAAAATATCTTTATTAGTGCATAATGCAAACAGTGAAGCCTTTAAAAGATACAAACAACTGTGCAAACAAGGCGGTGCAAAAAGATAAGTAAAATATTTAAAATACTGAGCAGTAGAACCAGCAACCAACTATAGGCTATACACACTAAACACAATATACAAAGCAGGCTATACACAATAAACACAGAACATAAATTATGTTATTATGATTCTTTATTTGTTGTAGTCGTTTCATTTTCTTCATTTTAAATCTACATTGTTTAATGTTGTGGTCATCAAATCCTAACTTGACAAGGCCGCCAGATATTTTTATACACCTCGTTTCTGGTTGAAGTTTCGAGCTGAATATTTTCTTCACCATAAATACAAGCACAGGTCTATTCCTCACAGCCTCATTTTCATTTTCATTAAAATTAAAGGCCTACAATGTCTCTTGTAGCTTGCACGTCACATGTCTAGACGTCATGTATCATGTGTCTCTATATATGACCAGTATCTCTCCTGCTGTGTGTGGTAAACTATTTATTTTCTTAATGTAGAACTAAATATACAACAGCGTCATGCAGTAAAAGTGACAAGAATTTCCACTGTGTATTTGGTCTGAGGGATCTGTAGTTTCAGCCTCAGATGACACACCCATATCTGATGCATAATGCTCTCAAACATGGCGTGAGCTGGTTTATTGGCTGGCTTTACGCAATTCCCAATCATCAGGGTGGACGCGTTTTTAATCAGTCTCCCGGGAAACAAAGTGCTGTTTATAAGAACTAGTCGCAGGTTTTGCCAACATTTTAGAGTCTCGTGGAATTCAAGCCTTGAAACAGAGTTTTCTGTGTCCAAGTTTTGTGCACAGTTTGAATCTTGTGCACAGAAGATACAAACCTAAGGGCCACACACACACAAAAAAAGTTAAGGTGCTAAACAATTTAATGAATCAAAAATCTTTTGATCTTTTGTCATCTCTAGATGATACATGGCATGCCAAAGTTGGTCTAATGACCTACAACAAGCTTGAAAAGTAGGTTTTTCAAAAAAGTGAAAAAAAAAACAAAAACACAAAAACTGATGGAAATGGAAATCCACATGAGCAATTGATTAAGGGGCACTTAAGGGTTTAGAGGAAATTTTATCCCTTATGGTTCTGGAGTTATTACTCAAAAAATGTTGTTAAATAAGCTTATTGTAGCGCCACCTTGTGGCTGATTAACCCAAAATTTGGCACACAACCTCATCTAGACACAGTGTTTCAAGGATGTGCCAAATTTTTATGATGAGCCATTCACAATTTTTGTTATCAGCTGCAGAAACTTGATTGGCTGCTTGCTGATTTGTCTGATTGATATTTTAAGGACATGTAAGAACATGCACTAAAGAGGGCGCATATTTAATTTCAACATTCTTGATCGAGCAGAAATTTTGCTTGCATCCTCAAAATGTATGGATATCTACATGTACCAAGTTTTATTAAGTTTGGACTTTGCTGTTAGGGTTGTAGAGAATCTGGACACAAACGCAGAGTGTAAGAACCAAAAAAGGATTTATTAAACCAAAAAAGGATTTATTAAACCCTCTGAAACTGGGCTGGGGCAGACGTACTGGACACAGGATCGACCGGACCAAGCAGGGATGGGAACAACAGACAAGACCGACATGAACATGAAACAAGACGAACTGGCACTGGACAGCACACACGAGGAGACTAAAATAAGGAGAAAAATCAAACAGTTTAAATGCAGGGTAGGTGAGACAGATTAACTAATAATGGGCAAACAAGGAGGGGGGTTATCACAAGAGACGGAGAGACACATGGCAACACAGAAACAAAACAAAGTCACGTGCTCTCACAAGACACAAACACCCGAGACACATGAGCACACATCGCCAAGACAATAAGGCAATATATGCTCATGCCAACCGACAGACAAGACGAGAGAATGCATAGCAACACCAAACAAAGAAATGCCACGCATTTCCACACTACACAAAGCCTGAGTGTACAACATGAGGCAAACGCCATGCGATGCACGCAACAGTCGACAAAACGATACAAGACACCAGTGTGAGAGTTCGGCCACACACAAACCCGACACCTCAGACTGAAGTGACCGAACCTCAGCACAACTTGAAGACAGCTCGCGACCTGGGCGCACAGCGCAATGCGAGGCGCACCCGTGTTAACGAAAGACAGGCATAAACTATTGACCTAAGTGTATGCCGCCAAGATGACATAAGCGCAATGCAATCATGTCAGTAACAGACAGAACATGGAGCATGAGTGTCCGGATCCTGACACAGAGCAAAACCGAACCAGACAGGGAAGTCAGGATTGAGACACCATGCTCTGGACATGAAACACAAGACAGACCGAAGAGCGCACGACAGGGAAGTCAAAAACGATGCCATGCGCTCACACAAAGACAGACAACGAAACACAAGACAGACACAGGATGATGATGTCATGGTCCTGTCACACAAAAACCCAGACAGAAAGAGTGACAGGACCGTGACATTTGCATTTCAATTGAATATGAATCACGGCAACAATTTATTGTTTTTGCTAGTGTTGTCAAAAATTACCGGTACTTCGGTACCAAGTCAATACTAAAATAAAAAAGATGTAATGATACCAGTGTTTCTGCAGTACCGGTAGTACCGAGCACTGACTCAATCCGGTACCAGCGCGCAATATGACTGACACACGACAGCTTTAAAATGCTCACAGGCTTATTTTGAATGCCTGCTATGTTACTCCTTTTACACTGAAATGGACAATTAATCATATTAAAATCGTGACATGTCCTAGTGTGATTTATGAAACCGCTAACGGCTGCAATCTTACTCTAGAAACTCCACAGACATTGAGAATCATTCGCGTTGTATGAGATGACAGAGCAGAGCACTCATCCACTGTGAACCACGCAGCACATGTAAAATATATATTTATATAATTAAAATCACAGCATTTGTGCTTTAATCTCAGCTCATCTTTATTTATATCTCATTTAAAACAATAGAGTTGAACAAAGTGCTTCAAAGTAATACAATTTAAAACCACATACACAAACACCAGTAATCTAAAATACAAACACTCCAAAATTGTGTCCTACATTTCATTTGTCCTACTCAAAGGCCAGTGTAAACAGATGAGATTTCAGACGGTTCATGCAAAACGACCAAAGACTTTGCATGACCTGGAGGCATTTTGCCAAGACGAATGGGAAGCTATACCACCTGCAAGAATTTGGGGCCTCATAGACAACTATTACAAAAGACTGCACGCTGTCATTGATGCTAAAGGGGGCAATACACAGTATTAAAAACTAAGGGTATGCAGACTTTTGAACAGGGGTCATTTCATTTTTTTCTTTGTTGCCATGTTTTGTTTTATGATTGTGCCATTCTGTTATAACCTACAGTTGAAAATGAATCCCATAAGAAATAAAAGAAATGTGTTTCGCCTGCTCACTCATGTTTTCTTTAAAAATGGTACATATATTACCAATTCTCCAAGGGTATGCAAACGTTTGAGCATAACTGTATTTTGATTTTAGCCCATATGGTTCCATAGCTATTACCAAAAACGTATAGCACCACAGAGTGTTGGAATGATGTGTGTATATATGCTTGAGTAGCAGGCTGGATTTTGGGCCATCTTGCCAAGTTTGAAGTCTCTGCAATGTACTGGCCAAACAGTTTTGAGACAGAAAAACAATAATAATAATAAAGAACTACAATAGGAAACAAATGAATTTGGGTTCAATATAATAATCATCCAAATATATAATAAAACAAGGGTCTGTTCTTCACACAAAGCTATCGTATGACTTCAAAAGACTTGGAATGTAGTCTTATGGATGGACTACTTTATATAATTTCAGAGCTTGATAGACCCAGTCTTCATTCACTTCCCATATATGGAAATGAGCGGCCAGGATATTCTTCAAAAATTCACCTTGTGGGTTCCACAGAAGTCATCCAAGTTTGGAATGACGTGGACACGAGTAAATGACACCAGAATTAAAATTTGTGGGCCGACTATACCTTTAAGATGACTTGTGTGTGAGTAAGTTTATAAGCTCAACGGCGCTGTGTGTCCCACTGACGTCAAGAGTCAGACAGACAGAACACACACAACCCTGAAGAATGACAAACACGCAGGGCTGTTGCATCCTGCCCGCAACCTTCACCAGAGCTGCTCACTGCTAACACCCTTTACACAGTCATGCTTTATTATTTTCAATCATAATTCACTCTTATCACACATCTCCAAAAAACAAAAAAAACAAAAACTTTTTTCCTAAGTTTTCAAGTTTTAGTTTAGTTCCCTGCGAATGGCGTCTCTCAGTGTGGAATGCAGTGATGTAGTAACGGCTCTCGCTCTAACTCAGCATTCAGTGATGTCATTTCCTGTTTAAAAAGCCCTTCACTGCCATAAAAGGAAATATCAGCTATCTGCAGCCACACACGCGCACATGCGCTCTGGGAGCGCTGCTACATTCTGTGCAATTACAGCTGAGCTCGGGAAGGGTGGAATTGTTCATTGAAGAGTATAAGCAAAACTGATGAAACAGATGAAAACAAACATAAAAACTCACTTAAGTTAAAGTGTGAAACTTCTGTGCAACAAGAGTCACCAAACGGAATTGCAAAAATAATCACAGTTTTCAGACAGATTTCAGAAAACTCTTCCCATGTTTAATTTGTACAAACAGTCCCACCGTAAAATATTGGTCAAGCCAATATTGCTTTGTTGGGCAGGACTGGCAAATCAAATCTAATCAAACAAACAAACAAACAAACAAACAAAAAATATATATATTTACAGTGCCATGGAGCCATAGTGTTACATTTTAGGTGAATTAAACCTACAGATACTTCCAGTCTGCATATTAAGCTGTGATACGTAAAACTTATGAAAGTAAAACGTTACATTACTTTTGAATTATTTTTGCATTGCTTTTTTTCTCAGCGCCAATCTCTCTTCTGCTATGCTACGCATTCCATACAAATGAGCCATGCATTGCATACAAGATACATTACAGGTCATGCTAGCTACTGTACGACTCTCTTGTCAAAACAACATACTAAACAAACAGATATTTAGAAAGTCTACAATCAGTAGGTCTTCACGTCATATTTATAATAAAGACTCAATAACAGGAATATGCATGATTTGTTTTTCTATCAACATGGCAGCCAACATGAATAATGAAGAATAAACACTGCCTTACCAAATGCAACAAAGTTCAACATCTGAACCTGCATCATATGTCATCATATGTGGTGCCCATCGACAATGCCAGAGTCAACTTGAGATGTTTTTCAGAAGTCAGGATAAAATTCAGTGGGGAATGCCAACCCAACATGTTCAAGGAATAAGTCTGATGAATAAATGAATATTTTTCACTTAAGTCATCTCAGCGCAAGCTTGTTTCAAGTTGATCCACGGTGCATACTGCGGACAGCCTACTGCAAATGCGCATGTTGATACAACTTGAATGGAATCGTTTTTAATGCTAGCAAAGTTTCATAAAAACAGCATGTTTCACAAATCACATTACTTGTTTATTATAAAACAAAAATGTAGAATATTTTAAGAAATTAAGACATTTAGTCCATGTAGTACAAACCATATAGTATGTCGCTCGCAGCCGCTGATCTAGAGTCAGCTTTTCTCAGTTTGGCTGCATAAATCAGTGAATTGAGCGAGTATTTCATCCTGTGTATCATGTCGTGGCCAGCGGAAGACTAGTCTTATAATCCCTCTGCCTAAACGCGTTTACTGATTTTTTTAATGCAGCGTGTATTAACACACGAATCAATCGCATTTCACTCAACGAATGTTGAATGTTAAACGCTTTAACACAGAGCAGTTCGGATGCAAACTGATCCTAGAGAAGTAGTCATAGGCAGCTTTAAAACAAAGCAATTTGAATGTACAAACAGTCAGCGATTACTCCCAAGTTGTATGTAACTGTATGATCATACCGTGGCCATGGGAAGACTTCTCCGGGCTTATGCCTTTGCTATATTATACCACAAAAATGTGTGTTTACACACTTTTAAATGCAGCCTACATGAATCAATCGTAAGAATCAATGTTTCACTTACCCGAATGTTACATTTTTGACAAAATGTTGCCTTATGACACATTTCTTAACTCTTGCTGTGATTGTCACTTAAATTACAAGTTTATGACGGCTGCTCATGTAAGCTCCAGTGCACAAATAAATCAACCACTGCAAATGATGAGTACAACTGGATTCCACTGAAGCGTTCAGATTTACATTCCTTTACTAGCAATATTTTGCCGTTTTTAAACCAAAAATGTCAGGGTGGGCTAAAAGAAGACTCGTTGTGCTCTGCCCATCGCTGATAAGCATGGCTCACACTATCTAGAACTACAGTAACCATCATGCACACACATACTACAACTTCATTGTGCATCTCTGGTAATCAAGCCTCCCACTCTCTAGAACTACAATGCCCACCATGCACTACGTCTCCTCCCCGAAGTTTGCACATTTTGACTTCTGATTTATCACAATATGGGGAAAGGAGAGGTGTACAAAAGCAACTTGTTACTTATTTAAAAAGTAACAGATATTATGGTCTAAAATAAAAAAATATTGTGTTACTTTAATCGTTACTCGAAAAAAGTAATCTGATTACGTAACGTGCATTACTTATAACGCGTTACCCCCAACACTGTTTAGCAATAGATTACACAAATCCGTACAAACAGAGTTTGTATTTCAGCTAAAAATAAATAAAATTAAAAAAACCCTGAACTGCTGATCACTGTCTGCATCACTTCAATATTTTACAATGGACTTCACAGAGGATGAATTATTGCCAACTCCAACCACACAACAAGGGATACTTCATTGGCCACTATCTGCACCTCAGAATTAGGATTACTTCACCGTAAATAAACTGCCACAAGCTTCCAACCGGACTGCGAGGCACACCTCACTGACCTCTGCCAGCAACATCTTGATATTAGGATGGACTACACTCTCTTAAATTGGAATACAAAGACAATAAATTCATGCCAACTAAAGCCATCATCAGCCAAAAATAAACAAAAAAAAAACACAAGACATATTCTACGTGCACTTCCGCAATGAAATGGATGGACTTCAAAGACCCTTAATCACTAACATCACAGTTCATACACAATCCTTTCCTTTTAAACATTCCAACATCTACTCAGTTTACTTGCATAAAATAAGACTTGTACTTTACAGATAACTATTATTGGCAATATATTCATGATATATATCCAACTGGCTTCCCCAGCTGAGCCTGGTCTCCCCCAAGGTAATTGTTCTCCATAAACTGACATTTTTGTGTTCCTTGCCACAATCACATTTGGCTCGCTCACTGGGGGTCTAAAGACAATAATTTTAAGGCATGATTGTCAATAGTGTTATTTATTTAAACTGCACACATTAGGACATGGCAGTATAATTTTCTGTAAAGCTCCTTTGAAACGGTGTGTGTTGTGAGAAGCCTTATACAAATAAAAATGACTTGACTGCATGAAAACTAGCATCTGACGCACTGACACTAGGGTAGGGTTGTGTGGTTTACCGGTACTAACAAATCTAACAAAATCGGGATACCAAAAAATGAAACCGGTACAATATCATCTTGTTGCTAATTTCGGTACCATATTACAGTATGTTGTCATTAGCAAAATGTTCCGATTTGTGACCGTATTAAAATGAAATCAATGACAATTTGAAAAATAAAATATATATACATATCTCTCGATATGACCGAGTGTGATTGTTGAAGAGCAGAAGGATGTCATTTAATTAATTAAAATATAGTCACATTCGCTGCGCACTACAGAATGATTGAGAGGTGCCGCTCTGCTCTATTATCTACTTCACATATGCACGCATACACACACACACACACACACTACTGGTGCTTGATTTTCATGCAGTGTGTTTAGTGTATAAACGGCTGTGAAACACTCAAATCTCCTTCTCCGGTGCAGCTCGGAGATTTCAGCTCGAGTCGCAATGGGATTATTCCAGCATTAATGTGAAGCTTGATATAACTAACCTGTCAAAAACAGGAAGAACTCAAAGGTCGTCAAAATAAAAGTCCTGCTAAAATGAAAGCTCTATTCAACAGGATGCGTGAAATTGAAGACAGAAAAATTACTAAACTACTGTGAAAAATGTCATATTCAAAAAGTAGCAATAAAACTCATCAAAACAATAGTATAATATTAAATGGTTGTTTATTATTATTATTATTATCTGTAAGCAATATCACAAATGCAAGTGTTCTATTAGCATGTTGCGATTCAGCCATAGCAGCCTTGTGCCACAGGTAATCAGATATTTTTTTCATTAATGTTTTCATTAATACTGTGAAGCTCTGTTGTGCAGCATTTTATTTCACCAAAAATAAATAGCAATTTTTTGTTAAATATTAATTATTATAATTCCATTTAATTAAAACTGTATGTATCAATTTGATTAAACAGCATTTGATCATATCATTTAATAAAAACATTTAATATGGAATCCAGAAAAAATACCCCACACAGTAAAATTACGGTAACACTTTACAAAAAGGTTCCATTTGTTAACATTATTTAACAACATTACTGTAGTTAATATGAACTAATGAACTTAATGTTAGTTACAACATATCCTATTACATTTTTAAAATCAAAAGTTGCATTAGGTTAACATTAATGCACTATGAACTAACATGAACTAACAATGAACAATTGTATTTTTTATTAACAACATTATGATTAATACATTTTGTAAAAATATATTGTTCATTGTTTGTTCATGATACCTAATGCATTAACTAATGTTAAAGAAATGAAACCTTTTTATTTTCCTTAGCTTTTAATTAACTGCATTATAAATTGTACTGTGTCAAGTTCTCTTATCTTGTCTTTGTCAGTTTTAAATTCTTAAGCTGTATGTATGTGATTTTATTTATTTTATTTTTTGTAACTCCACGTACAGCACTTTGGTACCCAGTGTGGTTTTTGAAAGTGCTCTATAAATAAAATTGAGTTATAAAGTATTACCAAAATTACAGTAAAATTACATTAATTGTGAATTGCTAACATGTATTTGTATTGAAAACAGTTATGAATAGTTCTGATGTCAATATCAAAAGGTCATTGTGACATAATGGCAACCAGTAAAAACCATGAGAGCATCACACACAGCAGAGATATGTTCAAAAATAAGAAAAATATACGCATTACAAGCTCTAAAACTGCTCCAGTGAGAAAGCATTAATATCTGATTTGTTTACCGTCTTTGACGTTTTGCTGTAACACAAATGACTAATTATTAAGCAAATGCGTGAAGACGCGGTGCCGTTATGGTTAAAATGTAATTGCTGCGATTCAATGTGACCAACATTAATCTGATTTAAATTGGGATCCTCACAGAATAGCGCTGAGATGAGTGACTGATGAGATATTGAGAGCACCAGGAGAGCGCGCATGTTTGATTGACACTGCGAGTGAGCATATTGAAGGGAGTGAAGCTGAAAGTGCTCATGATCGCTCAAACAGTCTCTATCGCTCAACACGTCTGATTGTCACGACTCACAATACATCACATATGCTAATATTTGTATAAGCATGTTTATTTGTTGTTTAATTCATTTTTATACCCGTTAGCAGCCTCTTTATCCTCTCCGTGCTGACTGTGCAGCGAGTAAGAGTAACTACCGTAATGACTCTAGAAAATGGGCATCTTAATATTCATACACGTGTATATTCAAAACGCCATATTCATGTGAATTACATAATGTCTGAAAGTTTAAATTCGTGACTGCTTAGAATTGCCAACAATTCACCCTCCAAAAGGCCACTCTGTCAAGCTTCAAGGGCAGAGCAAGTGCTCATTCATAAGAGTAGCGGTGTCTGTGTGATTCCCTACGTGTTGCAAAAAAGATCGGACCCTAAATCTGGGCACGATCGGCAATCACGGATTTAAGACGAAGATCATCCAGTTTCGATCAGTGGCCTATCAATCGGTGCACCCCTAGTTTATACAATATTCAATAAAATTATCTTTAAAAATATTTGCTTTTAAATTACTTAAAATAATTTTATTTTTAATTAGAGAAAACATCTGTTGTTGCAAAGAATAAAAATGTTTAAATGCAAGCAAAACAGTACAAATCTAGTTTAAAATAACTAATAAAATAGCATTTTGAATTAAGACAGATGTCTTAAAAACATGGCGAATACGTTCAAGATTCATAAAAACACAGTGACATGCGGCGCTATGGTCAGTTAGCACAGGTAACAATAAAAACAGCATATATGGACGCAGAAATGCATCTTCAATAAAAATGTGAGGTATAATATGTGTGCATCATAGAAAATATATTGTTAACATTTTATAACTGGAATGAATAACATTAAGCATTATTGCACAATGCTTAACAGATATAGTTACAACTGAAAAAACATTCAAATAGCTATGTTTTTACTTTTTGACCAAGTTTGATTTCATATATATGAGTGTTAATGAACTATTAATCTGTTAAGAATTACTCAAATTATGTTTGCTTGGCAAATGGAAGTATAAAGTGTCAATATATTTTTAGTTTATGCCTGTAATGTTAACTTAAAAAATCATTTGGAAAAAGGTTTATCAAAAGGTGTCCTTTATGTATCAAGCATGTTTTGCTTCTGAACTCTGTAGTAATTCTTTAGACAGTTACAAGAAACTGTGCCCCTAAACTTTTTCACTTAGGGGCACGAGCGCTCCTAATCAAAAATGTTAGCAGAGATCTCTCTATAGGTTATTATTACATTTTTTCTAATGTAAATTAAATACTACAAAAAATTTAGCAAATGTTGTTTTCTTTATCTACACATTGCCATATGAACAACCAGTATGATACTGATTTTAGTTTCACCCCTGTTAAGTACACATCCTTAAGTAGGATCTTAAGCAGACTACACAAAACTATCTCTTGCTCCACTTTAAATAAGAGGTGACTAAGAGGTGACTTGCGGTTCAGTAAGTGAGTCAGATTTTAATTCAGTAACTGCTCTGACTGATTCAGTTAGTTCATTCAGTTGTCATCAGGACTGTCAGACTGATTCAAACCAAATGGATAACCTGTGAGTTTGTAAGTATTTTTAAATAAAGACTCACTAAAAGGACCTGCTCATAAGAGTCATTTGTTCATGAATTGGACTACACCAGACATGCTGTACTGTATGTTTGTTTTTAAGTGGAATAAGTGAAGCACAATGCAACAGAGAAACCTGTTGTCTGGTCTTCTTATTTCATCAAGTCTAAATCAGACTGTAAGCTGAAGCTCTCCACTCAAGTAAAAGATTTCCTTCGCCATGCTGTGGTGATGGAAATTCAGCACCACTGCTGAAAAGAATGCAAGTAACACTTTAATGCACAAAAAAAAAAAAAAAAAGTGCACTAAAATCATTGGGATATTCACAATGCTGCTTAATGTTCTGTTGAGCCTAGGACACATTTCTTTAGCATCCAGGCCCCATTTTGATGTTTCATGGCATAAATGATTTCCTACTTTAGTTGAAAGGTTAGCTCAATATGCAGCTCACATTTAGTGGTGGAAACGCATAATAAATTGTGATCTGACAGTAATGCACTGCTGATTCATTTCCTGTTGCCAGTGTCGGTTTACTCAGTAGCGTTACTGTCCATGACATTATTTCTATCTCAGTTAGCAGACTATCATCAGAGTTCTAATGACTGACATGTCCGTTCATTCCAGGATGAAGTCAGTCGTCATGATAACTACAGAAGTATTAAAATGAAGTATCTATGTGGGACAGGGACAGACATCAGGAGATAGTGTCATACAGCGGTCACACACACGTTTAGTGAAATCATGCAGTAAATCAGCATGTATTTACACAGCACACATGCCTGGTGTCACAGATATGTGTTCTTGTGCTAGTAACCAGGGACTAAAAATGAAATGTTTTTCATTTCAGTTTGTTCTGAGCAAAAACTGTATTTTTTCGTTCCGATTCAGAAGTTCCGCAGCCTCCTTTCCAAAAGGTTACAGGTTGAACAAAATAAAAGAACAGTTAATAATGTTCTTTTTAAAATCACAATACTCTGCTCTAAGGGGTGGGTGAAGAGAAACAAGCAACATGGTCTGGAAAAACAAGCTCAAAATAAGCCACTTGCCTCACCAGTATACAGTTAATTAACAGTTAAGTATAATTTTATTTACAGATCTGCTTCTGAGTCAAAACCTGGCAGCATCAAATCTGTATGAATGCATCATATCTAAGAATAATTCGGTGAAGACTTTGAAACAATTAAGAAATGTACTTTTTACCTCTAATAATGTTTTCCTTGTACCTGGATTAGCTGTGCACGTACAGTATATGTAATAATTATACATCTTTATTCAGAAATTGTGACATCCACAATGGCCAGTTAGTCAAAGAAATGTGTGATGCAGCAGTTTCCTTCAGGATCAAAGCACATTTCATTTTTTCAGGCAACATGAAGTGGTGTAGTTCCAAAAATGTACTGTGATAAACCCTTTGGCCTTTAGTTTCATAAAAACATTATTTGAACGAAATTAACCAGTTATAACCGGTTAACAGCATTTCAAAATACCGTTTTCACTCCGGAACAATTGAAAATCACTTTGTTCCAGTTTTCGGTTACATTCTGCCAAAAACTTCATTCGTTTTCGGTTTTCGTTTTTGTTCCTTGAACTGTTTTTAGTCCCTGCTAGTAACAATCAAACACACAAAAATACACAATGATCCAAATCTCCAACGTAATCATTTGTGCCTCGTGATATATGAACAAGACGGTGCATGAAAGGAGGTTAATATTTACAAAGAGCTCTCATCTGGTGAAAGTTTACATATAAAGCATTGATTATGGACTAATGCAAGATTATTAATATGCGATGACATTAAAAAAGATAGATATGAAAGCATGGACATTACTGAATGTTGATTTAAACATTTATAGTATTTTGTTTCCCTTATCTGTTAGTGCGAGCAGCTGGGAGCACAGCATTTCAAAATAAGTGTCCCACATTATGCAAAAATCCTATTTTTTTTTTTTCTGATTATTATTGCCATTTTGGTTGCACAATAAACTGCACCTGGGATTTAATTCAATTTGGACTCTTATAGCCTCTCTGTCTGTGCCCATCACAGTAAGGAATGACAACAAACCTTTTCTTAGAAAGAATATAATATATATATATATATATATATAAAAATCGCCAGTGATTTACTCACTTTGTAGAGTATAAAGTTCCATCTTGGGATTTAAGAATCGATACTGAGATCATTTAAACGAAAAATCACTATTTTTACCCAGTCCTATAAATAATCAGTGTTAGTGCATTGTTAACATCTTTTCTCTCCATTTGATTATATTTATAACCATTTGATTATTGTCAAGATGCATATTTTTCTTCTTGTCTTTGTTGAAAAAACAAAAACAAAAAATTAATTTTGTAATTTGGTTGACGAGATTAACACTGGCATTTGTCCCGTATATTTCCTCACACTCTGTTTTTTCCCCTTTGTTCCTCAATGCGAACCAAAAACAGAAAACTTCATCCAATTTTGTCACCAAACTGTGCTGACATGCACAAACAGATCTATTTGTGGGTCGTGTAGCAAGAAGCTGCAGTGGCACCAAACTGTGAATTCCCGCAGTAATGTGTGCACATCACAGTAGCAGTGAACATCTGTTGGCATGTAATCTGCAGGATAAACCCAACGGCTTTAATCTCACTGCACACATTAGCACACAATACCTTCATCTAATGCTAGAATTACACACAGCCACATCAGCTCTGTTAAAAACCTACAAAGAAGCTAAACCAGTGTGACTGCAAGTACTTATGTGTTATTACTTCCAAAGATTTCTGTTTGTCTGCAGGGTTTTGAAAAGACAACCTATATATCAATATAAAATAAAGTCTCATAGAAGAAATTAAGAGGTGAAGCCACACAACATCAACATCTTGGACCCAACCAAAAAGCAATAACCTCAACTATGGCTGAAACGATTAGTCAACATTATCGACAACGTCGACAACAAAAAATGGTTAACTAAAATGTTCGTTGTCGAAAAGTTGTTTGATCTCATTTAACGTAACATGAAATCAAATTAAACTCAAATGATGACACGCAAAAGGATCACTGCAGCTCGCGCCTGACTGAGGAGAGGAAGAAAACACATCTCACAGTCCAGACGCACTCTAAACTTTCCAAACAGCTTCAGGTGATGTAGATCAAAGTAAGAAGGAATTATACAAAAATACAAAATAACTAAATGCAGGAGCACTCTTGTTGTGAAATGTCAGAGCGTCTTTAAAGGAAACACCTCATCATTATATTTTTAATGCATCCTTCATTAAAGTTTAAATAATAAGGAAGCAGGTCATGTAAATAAGTATAATCTCCGAAACTGGCATTTCTCTGTGCGGTCAGCGCTGCTTCTATGAGTCACGTGATGTGACCTGATGTAAGGGGGAGAGACTGAAACTGCACCCGGCTGATGTACACTCGGTCACGGGGACGCTCGTCCCTCGAGCATGCTTGCTCCAGTTAGATTATAACGTGATGGTTCACCACGAAGTGAATCATAATACATATGTGTTGTGGTGTGTATCTTATCCTGAAGAAAATTGGCAATATGCAGCTTTATTAATAAGAGAGAGTTTGTTTTTTGAGAGTTAAAGATGGATTGAAGTGAACAAAAAGGTGAGAGAGGGTAGTCTTCACCCCATTATACACTGCAACAAAATACATTTTTTATTTGTTGTTGTTTTGTCTTGTTTTACTCCTTTGAAATAAAGTACCTTTACTTTAGCAGCTATATTGCAGAAGAAAAAAATGTTATCTGAGAACGTTGAACATACTATTAAAAATACAAATATTTTCAAATATCTAAAAATCCTTTAAAAAAAGATGCATTCACCTGAGAAGCAGCATATAAGATGTTTAGACTTGCTTTTAGAGAATAGATCTTGAATATAAGTATATTTGATCTTTACTGCACTCGCAGAAGTATAACCAAGTTAAAAAATTCACTTGTATACAACATACACTTATATTTAAGATACATTCTCTTAAAGCAAGTCTAAATATCTTAAATGTTACTTCTCAAGTAAATGTAACTTGTTTTAAGGATTTTTAGACAATTTTAAATCGAAAAAAGACAAAAACACTTGATAACTATAGGATTTTTGTAGTGATTTTTTTACTGAATTAAACTTAATAAAAAGTATTTTTTCCTTTAATTCAGTGAATGTCATTTAGAGGTATTTTTAAAAGATGATTTTGTCCTCTTTATTGTTCACAAGCACGTTGAATACAACCTTTTAAGTCGGGCACAAGCTGAATAATCAGTTAAGAGCTAATGATTAATTGTTGCAATAATCACCCAAATAGTCGAATAATCGTTCTAATAATCGTTAGATTAGTCGATTATCAAAATAATCATTAGTTGCAACAAACAACTCTTAAACTGTCAACAACACAGTGTTATTTAAGTTGAAGTGTGTAATTTTTGCACCACTAGTGTCAGATTTGAGGGAATTGCACAAATAATGACAAGACACTTTTCAAACAAGTTTCCTGAAAACTCTTCGTGACTTAGCAGGGGTTAGCTGGTCTTTTCTTGCAGACACAGTAGAAAACAGTCTCCGCAGGATGAGAGCTGCTCATCTCTGGACAATTGCAGTGCCACATACTTTAGCAATTCCACACTGATTCTCTCAAGAGTCCAGACACAGTCACACTTGATTTACTCCCAAGGGGATGAGGGAATTTGAGCAGGGCGTCAGTAACGGAAGTTTTGTTGCCATTTTGGTGGAATAAATCAACCTTATCAGATCAGATCAGTGTACAAGCAGTAAAAAAAAAAAAAAGAGGGATTTCAGGACAATATTCCTCATGACACCACACACTTAACGAAAGACATTTCTGTGAGGTTCTTGCAAACACTTTTGTGCTTCTGAAATAACAGTAACTCCTGTGTAAGCGGGGGAAAAAGTTAAAGTGGCTTGATGAGAATTGTTTTCTTTCCAGTATTGACACATTTCTCCTTTTTTTTTTTTTTTAATAGCCTTTAGTTTACATCACAGTCATGAACCATGTTTTGCTATTTGCTTTAAGTCAGAAATAGATGGTATGGGGAGCAACATTTTCATTCTATAAATGACAAAAAAAAAATGACTAAAACAGTACAACTAAACAGAAACCAGCATGAGCTGCTATCTCCACATTTAAAATGCACAAAAATCACATTTTTTGCAAGTTAAAATCACCATTGGCCATTTAAAAAAATAAAATAAATAAATAAAACATCAGTCAACCACTAGTTTTAACACCAAATTCAACATGAGAGCTGTTATTTTAACATATTTGTTCTTTTAAAATTGATATCTAAGCAGTGGCATCATGGAGTTAAATACATTTATATTTTTATAATTATATATTATAAATATTTATCATATCGCAGTTCAAACGGCAATCAAAATTTTTATTTATTTTATTTTTTCAAAATAACCATCATTTTTTTTTTTTTTTGTCCAAACTGTGCAGTCCTTGTTCTGGTTAAATAGGGTCCAATATGATTTCATGTTGACTGTAATAGGGCTCGGTTAAGGAATTTTTCCACTGGCCCGCTCAGTTAATTAATCAAACTCAGAATGCTGTTTTACACTCCAACATAGAACTCCACAGAAATGCATTAACATTACCATGGTGAAGCACAATCAATGACAAGTGTAGCTTTCTAAGAAATCTGTCAGGCATGTTTGTTTTTGACAGCAGATGCCCAGGGGAAGGAAGAGCTTGTAAACACTTTGATCAGGGCTTTGGCTCAGTCTGATCATGGATTTAACTACAGCAAAAAAAAAAAAAATAATAATTATAACTCTTTGCAAGAAGGATAAGAAATGCAGCTGTGAACGAACTCCAGTGCAACTACTCTAAAACCAGAAAACAACTGGAAATATCATCTCGTGGATAAAATAGCCATTTGGACAATGTCCTTCTTGGGAGAAAACATTTGGCCATTATCATCACCATGGGGACATGCACATTTATAGGACAATATCGACAGTTTTCCTGACTAAATACTGGGTGGCACCATGATGATTCTAATCGCCACTGTACAGTCTCCATAAGTAGTAAGATCAAAACTATCAATGAGCATTTGAGACAGAGAACAACAACCATTTTAAGTGTCAGTTGGAGCAAAAATGAATTCAAGTTCAACTTGTGCAGTTGTTGGCTGTCATAACAACTTGAAGTAATTAATGATCAGGCATATGATCAGCTAATCAGTTCATCATCAGTTATCAACATTGTTATAACAGTTATTAACATGAACTAACAATTAAAACTACTTCTACAGCATTTATTAATCTTGGTTAATTTCAACATACACCAATCAGCCACAACATTAAAACCACCTGCCTAATATTGTGTAGGTCCCCTGTGCTGCCAACCCACATCTCAAAATGGCATTCTGAAATGATATTCTTCTCATTCACAACTTTGTCAGTTTGAAACAGTCTGGCCATTCTCTGTTGACAGCAGAACTGCCCCTCACTGGATGTTTGTTGTTTTTGGCACCATTCAGAGTAAATTCTAGAGACTGTTGTGCGTGAAAATCCCAGGAGATCCCAATATGACACTTTTCAGATGGTCCATTACCACACCCTCCACATTATTAGCACGTTTTAGCACAATGTGTGGACTTTTCAGATGGCCCCTTACCATAGGCTAAATTTCCAACTTGTATCAATGTTAAATTAATGATCTGGAACAATTTCTGACTGCTCCGCAAATAAATAATTCTGATCGATTTGAGAACCAGTTCAAATGATTCATTGAAAAAAGCAATTCAGAATAAGAATCTGAGAAATGCTGGATTTACACTACACCAAGTTCAACACAAGAGCAATTTCTGGCCCATGAAATATCTTAGAGCTAAGCAGAACTACAAAACTGTATATATTTGCTATAGAAATTTCCATAATCTTTTAATTCACTTAGAAACCAACATTTTTTAATTCCCTAATATTTTCAGGTTTTCCATGACCGTGGGAACACTGCCTCTCAATCAAGTAAATGCATGAATGTTATTGCTGGTTTTTAAGGCATAGCTCACTCCAAAACAATAGTTAGTGTCTTCATTTGATGAGAATGCACATTTGAAGATATGCCCAATGACATGAAACCACATTCCTTAGGCCACTTTCCTACACAAACAGGAAGTCCTTAGGCCTAGTGATCACCATAGGCACACACCAGATGTGAAGGCTGTTTCAAGCAGTAGGCAGCAATATCATGCTGCCTTCTTAGAATTATGGAGAAGGCAATCCAATGATGCACTGCGACGAGCTCAGTGAAAGAAAAAAACATCCAAGATGGTAGACAAAGTGAAAGAATTTTACTTATAAATACAATTAAAATGGACTCTTTTACCCAATGCGTGTGTGTTGCGCATTTTCAGCCGATCAGAGTATTGTGTCATTACCTTATCAACTTGTACCTCTTTTGAAATCAATAGCGAGTCGAATCTCCGGTGCGCTTCACATTAGGAGTACTTTTTGTATGAGTTCCTGCCTACATGGAGCACTTCAAATCAAGTCAAATATGAGGTTTCATTTTAGTTAGGATGCTGCTTTAGAAGGTAGCTACCTACTTAGGCACTAGACAGCAAGGCAGCTCACTAGGGTTTGGAGAAGAACTAAAACTGCATTCTTGCTGCATTCATATCGAGCATTTTATCATCTGACGTGGAGCATTTTGTGGAAGCAGGACACTTTACTGGCACTTATACGAGCATATGGCCTGCCCTGTGAACGCACACAATGATTGACAGGCAGAAAGTCTTCTGATTGGCTAAACAAATGATCTGACCACTGCCTGCAGACATCTTTTACCCTGCTGTTTACCAAGTCTAGGGCTGTTAGAGAGAAAAGTGTAATATTTTGTGGAACCTATTTCAGTCATATCTGACAGGTAATAGAGGCTATTTCTGCATGTCATTTCCTAAAAAAAATAAAAAAAATAAAAAAATAAATACTTACAACACCTTTAACAAGCATGTGTTATGAAATTTTTCAGCCATTCCAGTAAAGAATTGCAATCATAAAGCAGCATATCACAGAGTTATTTTCTTCATAATGTCATTTGATCTAAATTATCTATAAACACTCTTTAATACTAGAGTACAGAACTCTGCTTTCCCATTCAACCTTAACCCACTTTAGAGTCACAGTTAGTAGAACTGTGTATCACCAACAACATCACGATATGATACGTATCATAATGACGAGGCCACGATACAATGGTTATTGCGATACCAGTTCATTTTGAACTGAATTTCTCCTCGGCATAATTTAGGATAACAGCTGTTTGTAAACTGTATATCAGTACAGGCAAAAATGGTACATTTTGTGCCACTTAAAATACAATAAGGCCCAAAAAGATAAGTAAAATAATTAAATGTTACCAAAAAGAATGTGAACGATGTATTGTCGAATTGATTTTTTGAACATAGCCCTAATAGTTATAGTGATGTTATAGTTACAGTGATGTCAAAAGTACCGGTACTTCGGTCCCAAGTCGATGCTAAAATAAAAAAGATGTAACGATACCAGTGCAATACTGGTAGTACCGAGTGCCGACTCAATTCAGTACTGGCGTGCTGTCTGATATACACACAGCTGCTTACAAATGCTCACATGCTTATTTGAGTGAGTGTTCTATGACTCCCTTTTACACTGAAAGGGACAATGAATCAAATTCAAATTGTGATATGTCCTAGTATGACTGTCAAACCGCAAATGGATGCAATTTAATTACATAAATATACAGTCTATATGTACTGCGTGCTGCAAAGCGCTGTGCTGACAGAAGAGAGCGCAAAAACACTGTAGACTATATTTTTATATAATAAACTGCAGCATTTTACACTTCAATGATCACACTGTGTCATGTTACCAACGTCTTATCCGGAGGTGTGAAAACTACCATCACAAACACAGAACCGGAAAAGCATTCACGTCAAAATAAAAGTTTGTTTCAAATAAAAGTTCATCGCTTGAACTTTAAGAAATTGCGACAGAAATATATTACTAGTGTTTAGTAAAATGTATTTTATTATTATTATGTTGAACCTATCTCTCACAAGGAAGTGTTCTGTAACTGAATAGACGTTTTAATCAATGTTTTCATTTATATTGTGATGCTCTGTTGTCCAGCACTTTTTAAGACCAATGTTCTCTTTTAGATTATGTTGTGAGGCTCTTTACTAAAGCACTTTAAAACTGCAATAGTATGTTGAAAAGTAATTGTTCTATTTTAATTTGATTAAACAATTTTGATGATGAAATTAAACTTTAAAACATGGAATTCAGAAAGAAAATGAAAATGTGATATTTGGGGGAAAAAATTAAATAGATATAGAAAAAAATAAAACTGATTTCATATGGTCCTACTGAAAACATTTAAAGGTAATGAAATTAGTATCTTGAATCGTGAAATTTTACTTGTATCAGTACTGACTACTGAAATTTTGGTTCCGTGACAGCACTAGTTAGTAATTCATTGGACCTCTCAGGAAGAAATTGAAAACTCGGCAAAAATAAATAAAATAAACTTTCAAATACTGCTTCGAAATCAATAAAATGGCGAACATCTGAGCAACAAGACTGATCAAATGGGCAATATTTTTCTGCAACAAGCTCCCTCAATGACAGTTCACTGTCTGATCTAATGGTGTGACTTGGTATCATGTCTCAGAGATAATGGTAATTAATCACAGAAAATCCTAAGTAATGGCTTAAATAGGCAACGACACTGTTATAAAGGTTGAGGCAATAAAATTGGCCTCCAAATAATTTCTCTTGCCATTGGACTAACAGTAGAAGTTTCTTTGACCAAATATGGCTGCTTCCAAACACTGGTAAGAGAAACAAACCAGCAGTCTAGATCTCCTAAATGGGAGCAAAAGTTGACCATTACGCATAAATCTAGCACCAGTCACCATTTCACAACACATGGCCAAATCTGTTAAAACATACTGAGGCACACTAGAGGAATAGTAAACTATTATTTCTGAGTCCACTGAAAATAATACACTAACTTGAAAAAAATAAAACAAATAATTTAAATGACATTGACTTCTATAAAAAAGGATTTAGTGCAACTGAAATGTAACTCTATTCAAATATGCCCACACTGTACAGTACATGACATCATTTACCGAAGCTGTTTTTTACAGCAGTAAAGGTTCCTCAAGTGATTGTGCAGTTGATTTGAGTGTCACTAGTGTAGCTCTTCCTCTGGGAATAAAAGAGCATCTCCTGTTCTTTGGGAAGACATCAGTACCAGCACTTAGACATTGACAAAATAATTGAAGTAATAAGTTACCATGTTACTTAGCTATACATATTATATTACTACAGGTTTGTTTGTTTGTTTGTTTGTTTAAAGGTTCAATGATGCTCATAATTTGGTTATATTATAAAATCTATTAAATTATTCAAAAATACATTACAAAGCTATTTGGCATTTTTGGAGGGCTCTCGGGGAGGGGCAGTGGAGAGAGAAGTTTAGTTGTGTGTGTGTGTGGCTATTATATATATATATATATATATATATATATATATATTGTGTGTGTG